>NW_028249444.1:0-29115 GCF_964263255.1 Lissotriton vulgaris
TGATGGACGGAGCGTTGACAATACAATCACTAGCCCCCAGTCAACTGATCAGGGTTTAATCCATGGGCGTAAAATCCGTTTCGCTCGCGGATTTTGCGGATTTTCGGTAAATTCGCAATCCGCGAACTCTCGCGAATTTGCCGAAAAACTGCAAATTCGCACGCGGCGGATGTTTTTGCTTGGTGATACAATATTGCGGAGCGCGGCGTTCACTAACCGTCATTCAGCATTTGCCGAGTTGTTTTTCTCGATATTTTGCGAGTGCTGCGCCATTTTGGATCTTGTGCGGGATCCCGCAGGAGTTTGGCGACCGCGATTACGTAATCAGGGCTTGCCACCTTGCACAGCACGCATAGCTAGAGTTCGCAATTGCGAACACGTAGATGCGGCGGGCAGCAACAATCTCGCACTCGCGAAATTGCTAAATTTGCAATTCTGCACAAGAAATCCACCAGCAAGCAGCATAAACCTTCTGAAAATGATGATTTATTATCAGAATAACTCCTTAGGTTGACATTTGCCTGCACTTTTTTTTGCAAGGAGTCCATTTTTGGGGGGGGGGGGGGAGAAGGAAGTGCCCCACAGTCTCCAACTTCCTGTTCCCGTCCAGCAGGCTCCTCCCAGTGCTTTCTTCATGTGCTGGTCACTTTTATTCGGATCTTGACCTGGAAGGATTACTTTTTGTGGATGCTGCTGGATATTTGGATTTGAGGCCTTTTTGACTTTATTTGGATCACTTTTTGATTAGAAATTTCACATGTAAGTTTGTTTGGGGCATTACAGTTGCTGCAACTACAATTTTGGAATTTTCGATTTTTGGGCTGTTGTTGGGGCCTTTTGACCAAGGCTAGTGAGTGGTGCATGGGCCTAGTCTTTCTGTGGGGTGTCTTGAATTTAAACATCATGGAGGGCATGGATGGCATGGGATTGTGCTAATTATTCTGTGTTTTTCGATTTTTGGGCTGTTGTTGGGGCCTTTTGACCAGGGGTAGTGAGCGGTGCATGGGCCTAGTCTTTCTGTGGGGTGTCTTGAATGTAAACATCATGTAGGGCATGTATGGCATGGTATTGTGCTGATTTTTTTGTGTTTTTCGATTTTTTGGGGTGTTCATGGGGACAGGCCATGTAGGTGGGGGCCATTTTGAGTGCTGGTACAGGCAGGCCCCGGGCATGTGCTGGGAGGCAAGGGGCCATTTTTAATGCAGGCAGTGTTCTCAGGCCTGCACCCATTTAGCCTAGCCTTCATACATTAGGCCCAGGGGTAGTGAGTGGTGCATGGGCCTAGTCTTTCTGTGGGGTGTCTTGAATTTAAACATCATGGAGGGCTTGGATGGCATGGGATTGTGCTGATTTTGATGTGGTTTTCGAGTTTTTGGGGTGTATAACTGAACTGATGTTCCTCTGTCTTCCATTGCTTTTAGGTACACAAAACTCAAGAGAAACACCAGTGCCAGGAAGAAGTCCTGCAGCGGTGTGTGTGTGCAGCATAACGTGACGCGACGTCACGTCTGGCCACAGACAACTCTGCAACTCGTGCAACTGCGGCCTGCTGTTCTGACCTCTGAAGAAGATGGCCCCAAAAAAAGTTCCCCGTAGCTCCTCTAGCAAGAAAGTTGCCAGTAAGGAGCAGAAGAAGCAAGTTACCAAGGAGACTGGTGTGCCGCCCGCCACATTTTTTGGGAGTAAAAGAAAAAAGTACGCCTGCAGCAGCAGCGGGATCTGCTGGGGACCAAGCTGGGAGCAGCACCCCCACACCATTGGGCTCAGTGCCACCACCATCACGCCAACTTAATTCCAAGCCCTTGAGTGCTGCAGAGGCACTTAGTCTAGTTTTTCAATCACCATCGACCAGTGATGTTGGCTCATCGCAAGAAAGTAGCAGCAATGTCCCTCAATCAACACAGGTTGTTGTAGCTCATCTGACGAGTGTTGAACAACCACTGTCGCAACAACAACCACATGTGCAAGTACAAGCCCAAGTACATGTGGAAGGAGAGGCAGCGCAAGGAGATGCGCAAGCAGAGGTGCATGGAGGGTCACAAGTGCCCACAATAGTTGTTCCTCCCGAAGTAGGGGCACATCAGGAAATCGACAATCAAGCCGAGGTATCATTTGAGGAAGCCACTCCTCCTGATGATCATTCATTGTCTTCCACATCCCTAGCAAGGAAAAGATCAAAGGTGGTGTCTACATCTTCTTCAAGCCCACCTCCTTCTGATGATACGGATCTAAATTGGGAACCATCACTGCCGTGAGGCACACCATGATCTGACAAAGGTAGTTAAGCATAAAAGGAAGGTCGTCGAAATTCTCATAGTTATGGAGTGTGACGGACTCAACAAGAAGTGGCGGATACTCCTGCTGATGAAGACTCTCACGACGACGACGCAGTCATCATAAAGGTCACTGCAGCCCCAGTGGGCATGCAGCAAACAGACATTTTGACCCTAGCCCGAGAAGCTGCTGAGCGTGATGATGTTGTCGACGAGGAGGCAATGGAAACACCACAATCATTGGAGTTAACTAGTACACCAACACCTACCACTTCCATATTTCTTCCTCGCCAGAAGGGACCTCCATCCACCTCGACCTCAATTAGTGGTGGTGAAAGTGCACAACGTAGTAAAGTTCGGCAATACACATCCTCACTTCTTCTGGCATTAGCAGCATGACCACCACCAGTATCGCCACCTCCTCCGGCCCCCACAGACATTTCAAGTCCGCAGTTTGGGACTTTTTAGTGTTTGCCCAAAAAAGGAAAACTTCGCCATTTGTAGCATTTGTAAGGTTGCAGTTAGTTGTGGTAAGTTTGGTACCAACTATGGTACCGGAGGCCAGAGAGGTCATCTTAAGAGACAGCACGCTGTCCAATGGTTTGCGCACCTAAAGGAGATCAAGGAAGCCCGAATTGCAAGTCAAGAAAACGTTGATGTTTCATATGATAATGACAAGGAGGAAGAAGTGTCAAACACTTCACTTACACCCAGTACCCCTGTCAGCAGCACACCCCCTGTGAGCCACACTAAGAGTGTGGGAGAGAGTGAGACACCAATGCGAAAAAGTTTATCAGCGAGCATAACTGGGTCGAAGAAGTCATCATCATCATCATCCCGTAAAAGCATGTTACAGACCAACATTAGAACCATGTTGTTTTCAGACACGCCATATGATCGCAACCACCTACTGACGCGCCTGTATAACACTAAGCTGGCTAAAATGCTTGCTCTGGACCTTCTCCCTTTTTCTTTTGTAGAAGGGGTTGGTTTTCTAGAATTAGTGGCAGCGCTCTGCCCTAAATGGAAGGTTCCTAGCCGGGTCTATTTTGCCAGAGTTGCAGTTCCAGCACTACATGAAGATGTGCTGGAGGTGATTGGGGCAGCTTTGCAAAAGAGTGCTGTTCACACTATACATCTGACAACAGACATGTGGACCAGTGGCGCAGGTGCTGATTACATGTGCATCACTGCACACTGGGTCTCTTTTTCAGGGGTTAAAGCAAAGCAAAACGCAGGTGTTGACCCGGACCAAGTTTTTAAAGCTGCTCGGAAACATGCAACACTAGCCATGTTTGGCTTGGAGAAACGTCATACAGCAGAAAACTTTTTGAATGAGTTTAACACAAAGGTCTTTCACTGGCTGTCCCCAAAAAAACGCCAGATTGGTTATGTTTGCACGGATAATGGGGCCAATGTAGTTAAGGCCATGGATCTGGGTCACTATTTCAGAGTGCCGTGTTTGGCGCACTGTATAAACCTGGTTGTTAAAAAATTGTTAACAAATTCTTGAGTGATGAAGACAGTCCAGCGTGCGAGTTAGTGGCCACCTGAGAAGAATGTGCAACCATTTCAGCCATTCCTTTAAGGCCCGGAAGCATCTGAGGAGCCTGCTACATGAACGTCGAATGCCAG
The DNA here is from genome assembly GCF_964263255.1 of Lissotriton vulgaris. Classification (NCBI taxonomy): domain Eukaryota; kingdom Metazoa; phylum Chordata; class Amphibia; order Caudata; family Salamandridae; genus Lissotriton; species Lissotriton vulgaris. The sequence continues at coordinate 3,909 of NW_028249444.1, forward strand.
TTGGAACTCAACCTTCTACATGCTCGAGCATCTTTATGAGCAGTATACGGTACTCGATCGGTACTCGATCACTATTTCTTAACACTGGGTACAGCTCAGAAGGACCTGAGGCTAGATGCGGCGCAATGGAACCTAGTTAAAAGCCTGACAGACATGCTTCGTCCTTTTGAGGTCTTCACGCGTGCATTCAGCAAGGAGGACTGTAATTTGGGAAAAGCTATCCCATTGTTGCGCATGCTGGAGCACCAACTGCAGGCGGTGTCTTCTATGTTTCAAAAAGATAGAAAAAAGCAAGACGCTTTTGTTTTGGCGGAGAAATTATAAGAGCGCCTACTTGGCGATGAGCGTCTTAAAATGATCCACTCAGAACAGCATTACATTTGTGCTACTATTCTGGATCCACGCTACAAAGAGGCGCTGGCAGGCCGAGCATTCTTTCCTTGTGATGATGAAGATGTTACAAAGTACAAACATTGGCTAGCCTTGTCAGCTTTGAGGTTTGAAAGAGAACAGCAGCAAATTGAAGGAAAAGGCAGTACATCAGCATCAGCAGGCCATACCCAGTCAAAAGAATCCACTTCTGCACCTGTGGCTGTGGCACAAGTGGCCTCTCAGCCGTTAAAGACACCGGCAACCGGATCATCTGCACCAGACACAACAGTAACATTGGGTGAAGAAGAGGATTGGCTAACTTGGCTTGGGTTTGGTTCTCAAAAGGTCCCAGCAAAAAGTAAGCAAAGTGGAGGAACCTTGGAGAACCTTGAGTGGATGGTGCAGGACTATCTGAATGACTCAACAGAGGTATATGTTAATGCTGACCCATTGGCGTATTGGCATGGGAAAAAAGAATTGTGGGCACAGCTCTCAAACCTGGCTATAAACTACTTGTCTTGCCCACTCGCAAGCGTGTCTTCTGAATGTGTTTTCAGTGCTGCTGGTGGCATTGTAACTTCCAAACGGACCCGTCTCTCGCCCAAAAATGTGGAGAGGTTAACAATGATCAAGATGAATCAGCACCTCATACCACCAGATTACAAAGTACGAGAACACACGCCGGATGAAGACGAGGAGGACAGCAACTTAGATGAGGGAATTTGTTCTCTGTTAGGTGACACTGACCTACTCCAGCCTGAATTCGCAGAGTATGAGGACAAATTCTTATTCTTATTCCCTGACACCGAGCCCTGAAAATGAGCCAAGAATCAATAACTTTCTTTTTCGTCCTTATTCACTTTTATCCCTGTGTGTCTGTCTTTCTTTGTTTTGCACAGTTAATATAATTAAAACTTTAATCACCTAATCACAAAAACAAGTTCATCAGCAGAACTGTCTTCACTTGTTTGCTTATTGATTTGAAGGTGCCGCAGTCTGCATTCTTCAGGTTCACAAGTTCACAAGAACATGCTCCTCTATCCTCCTCCTCCAGACTCCTATTTCCTTCAAAGCAGAGGGCTGGATTACGCCCAATGAAGAAAGACTCTGCACTTGTGGGGGTGTTCTACTTCTTTGCGGGTGAGTTGGCGGGTCTTGGGGTATTGCTGGGAAGCTCTAATACCGGATAAAAGTGGTTTGGACCAAATCGGAGGCAAAATTTATTTTGTGTTTTTGCTGACTTCTTGCCTTTGAGGTGCTCTTTGGGGGGGGGTTGCGGGTATTTGTGGGTGGGTTTTGGGGTCTGGGAGCACTGCTGGGACAGTCTAATTTTGATTGCATTTGCTTTTCAGGAAATCTGTGGTAGTAAACTGGAGTTATGACCTAGCTGCACAGCGCGTTTGGACCGAAGGCCGATAAATATTGTAAGTATGAGATTTTCCTTTTTGGCTGTTTGGGGGTGTTGTGCTTTTTTGTGGGTGGGTTGGCGGGTCTTGGGGCATTGCTGGGAAGGTCTAATACCAGATAGAAGTGGTTTGGACAAAATCCATGAGGAAAAGGTTTTTGCTATTTCTGACGTTTCGCTCAATGTAGCGTTTTCGGGGGTCTGTTTGGGGGGCTTCCTGGTGTTTGTGGTTGGGTTTCGGGGTCTGGGAGCACTGCTGGCTATTGATACTTTTGATTGCAAGAGGTTTGAAGCAAATCCATTGTGGCAGAGGGGAGTTAGGGCCTAGCTGCAGAGCGCGCGCGGAGTGATTTTGGAAATTGCCATGAAAATGACTAGGTCCCCATTATTGTACTTTTGCTTTTTGGCTGTTTGGGGGTCTTCTACTAGTTTTCACCTGGGTTGACGGCTCTGGGGCCATTGCTGGGAAGCTCTAATACCGGATAAAAGTGGTTTGGACCAAATTAGAGGCAATTTTATTTTGCGTTTTTGCTGACTTGCTTGCCTTTGAGGTGCTCTTTGGGGGGTTCCGGGTGTTTGTGGGTGGGTTTTGGGGTCTGGGAGCACTGCCGGGACAGTCTAATTTTGATTGCATTTGCTTTTCAGGAAATCCGTGGTGGTAAACTGGAGTTATGACCTAGCTGCACAGCGCGTTTGGACCGAAGGCCGATAAATATTGTAAGTATGAGATTTTCCTTTTTGGCTGTTTGGGGGTGTTGTGCTTTTTTGCGGGTGGGTTGGCGGGTCTTGGGGCATTGCTGGGAAGGTCTAATACCGGAAAGAAGTGGTTTGGACAAAATCCATGAGGAAAAGCCTTTTGGCACTTTTTGTAACTTAGGGTTCGTTAGGGTTAGCCCTAGCAGCAGGATTGCATGTGTTTCGGGCTGTTCTAGATTTTTGCAACTGAGTTCTCGGGTCTTAGAGCACTCGTGGGAATGTGTAATTTTGTTTGCAAGTGATTTGAAGAAAATCCATGGTGGGAAAGGGGGGATTTGGCATAGTTAAAGAAAGCGTTTGCCACTATTCTTAACTTAGGGCTTGTTAGGGTTAGCAGTATTTGTATTGCATGTGTTTGGGTGGGGGGCTGTTTGTGGGGGGTTTGCGAGTCTTGAAGCGATGCTGGGTATGGATACTTTTGCTTGCTTGCAAGTGGTTTGAATACAATCCACGGTGGGTAAGGGGGTATTTGGGCCTACTTTTATTTTCAAAGTACGTTTTGTCACCAGTTTTCTACAAGGCCTTGTTTTTTGAGATCTGATTGGGGTCTTCTACATTTTTGCGACTGGCTTTAGTAAGGGTCTCGGTAGGAGCACTGCTGGGAAGGTCCAATTTTGTTCTAAAACACAGTTTACAGTACACCTAGCTTGAGGGGAAAGATCCGCTAAATTAATTTGCCCATACTTATTTATTCTTCAAAAGGAGACTCAGACAGAGTATGCACTTTCAAAAATATTGTACTGTCTATTAGGAAACTCAAAGTGTGACTTTTTGCACTACACAGCGTACATACCTTATATTTATTTGTCAGTGGTGTTCTAATATCACTTCCTGTTTTTCCATCAATAATTACAGGCCGGGTTTCAGTCTGTGCAATATGAAAAAAAGGATGAAGTCAGGCTTCACATTAGCGAGCCACAATTCAGCATCTGCCAGGCAGGCAGTGGACAGGGTGTCTTCTGGTCACCAACATTGATGGACGAAGCGTCAGCTGGAATGGAGGAGTGCCGCTAATAGGAGGAATGGTTTGATGCGTGCAACTTACTTACCAAATTCAACACGACAACTGCAACAACATACAGATACAGTATCCATTCTTTTCAAATTATTTTTTAAGTAATGGTATTGCTGTGAACTTCTATGAGTGTGACTCTGCATTTCTTGGATCTCTCTCTGCTTCTAAACTGATCCCTACAGCCATTCTATAAGTTTTACTTCGGCTATTTTTTAAACCTAATTTAATGTAAGAATTTTTTCTCTGACTGCAGAGATAGGCAAGTGAAAACTCTGCAGCCCTGTACTGTCGCATTCTGTCTTTCACGGTTGTCGAAAGTACTACTTACTTTTCAGTAACAATGCATGCAGTAGTGCATGCACTTCCTTTATGTCACTTAAAAGATTTATGGTTAGCTTTGTACCCAAAGATTTCTTTATCTTCAATTATTGTTTGTCCATGCTGTGCTTTTTTTTTCTTCTCTCAACAAAACTTACCCAAAAAGAAACCCCCATTCCCATCAATTTTCCATACCCTAACCCTCTTCCCCTGGGCTGTGTGGTTTTGATTGATGTGTGACTAAATGACAACAATAATTCCACACACTTGCTGGGGAGGATAAGGTCATAGCAACAGGCTGGTGAAGGAATCCGAGGATATATTCTAGACTTACTCAGCTTCAGTACTATTTCTTGTAGTAGTAGCCAATGTCAAAGAAATTCAACGCAAGTACTAGTTATACTTTCAATTCTTTACCATTTGTTAGGATACATTGTGGCACTGTTCTAGTGTACTGTCACCTGCTATATTCTGTATCGTACCGTTCTAATGCTACGGTAAGGACAAACAAGGTTTCATTTTCTTTTTTTTCAGATGCTGCAACTGCCACTGTGTAACACCACTAGTACCAATGCAATGATGACATTTCATCCGCCCAGGATTGCCATATCGCCATTTGACGTGCAGCCAGCCCTGTGCCTAGCCCTATTTCCAAACAAAAATTACAGGTAAGATAAGCGTTTGGGGGGAAGAAGTATAATGGAGTATTTGGAGAGACGAGAGACTGACGCTAGTACTAGTAAAGTCCTAGGACTATTGAATTCACTTACTCTGTGAGAGGCACTTAGTTTTGAAAACATTTGGGCAATTAATTATACAACTTGAATCAAGATGCCACTTTAGAGTCACCAAAACAAAGGTACTGTTAAACCCCCACCCACCAGCCTCAAAAACAGTAAAAAAAAACATGTATGCTAAGATAAAGTTTAAAGTATATTTATATCCCTGACAAAAATAATCTCCCACAAGACCCACCCACCCACACTCCCTAACCCCAACGAATGTCCGTGAAAAGTCCAAAAAAGTGAAAAAACCCAACTCCCAATTCCCACCCCCCAGAAGTCTTTAAAAAAGGGGCAAGGGACAATCTCCATCTACTGCTGGCTGCTGCTGTTGAATTTCCGGGCCAGGTAGAAATGCTCCTTGCGGAGGGTCTCGAGCAGGGTTTTGGTGTTGAGCAGCTCCTGCTCGAGGTAGGAAACCCTCAGGGAAAGGCGGTGCATACGTTTCTTGCAACTGCTGTGAGGGGCAGCTGATTTTCTGGCTGCTTGGCGATGGCAGGTGGCTGCGGTACCACAGCTTCGTACCGCTGAAGACCTGCGCCATCTGGGTGACCCAGGGAGCGCGGAGGAGGATGCAGCTGCCCCGGTAGATGTTGTGGTAGACTGCGTGTCCCCCTCCTCCTGGGCCACCAGCCGCCGATATTCAGCGACAGTGGCCTCCAGCCTCCGTTGCCGGGCCCGTCTAGCCAGCTCCTTCCGGTTTGGTTTGGAAGGAGCATCTATATGAAGAAAGAAAGACATAATCTGTAACCAATGCTCTTTAAGATTAACAAAAAATGTTTCAGCAGAAAGTTGTGTCACAGTAGACCTAGCAACTTGCAAGTGCAGTACATAACTATTGTGGCCAGTATCTATCTAACCTCCCACTTCTTCACGCTTGCTCTAACATTAGTGGGAGTTTAAGGAATCTATTCTACGAGCACTATGGACTCACTCCATTAGAGACGACTATGACAGTACACCAGTCTTATTCTTCTTCTTCTCTCTTGTTTAGCAAAATTGGTATGTTAACTTCTGCAAGCCGGCATAATTCCAGCGCAGTCAACTTGCACCCGAGGAAAACAGACACCCACCATGATGAGTGAGACAGACTTGCGTTACTGTACCAGTCCAGTACATACAGGTGGTGATGCTCTTACTTTTCTATTACGTGTGGCACTGAGAATACACTGTTACAAGGGCTACTGCTTAATTAATTTAAGTTTCACCCTACAGTGCCAATGAATACTAGAAAAGGAAAATGAAGAATATAAATAATCTGATTATCTATCACTGCACATGGTATGTATTTACTTACATATGGGATGACTTTAGGTGCTTTGCTTTTTATTGAGTGAACAGTGATACATCCACACATGAATGACCGAGTTCTACTAAACTTATTAACCGAGGTAGTGAGTGGCCATCGTAATAGCCAGATATATGCTGTGCTTGCAATACAAACTACTGCTACTATGCATGGTAGTATTCGGACAAAATTACAACTTCTGTTCCTTGCCTTTCCTACACTGGGACAGACGTGCAGGTGCGGTGTTACATGCTCTTCAAAGTAACACTTAGTTCATCCAGTGACCGTCTACTCTCTCTAGATACACATATGCTATCTAAGAGTCAGATAGTACCATGATCCAGGCATCCATCCATTCAAACTATGGGGCAGATTAGGATTGCGTATTTCCCGCATCCTCCGGGCCGGCGGAATCCACCACCGGCCCGGAGGATGCGGGAAATCCGCAGCGGACTGAAAAAAAACCCCTGCCAGATTAGGATGGCTGAGGGATCGTTTTTCAGTCCGCAGCTTTTCCGCCGCGGTCGCCTCCCGTCCGCGGCGGAAAAGCACGAACATGGCTGGCGGTGTCTATCAGACACCGCCAGCCATATTAGGATGTCTGGAGGAACACATGCCTTTACACTGCTGCATTTCCGACATGCAAAGGCGTACGGATTTTTGTTTGGGGGCCCGTTGCAGGCCCCCAGATGTGAAGGGGGTGTGGGGGGTGCACATGGGGGGTACCTATAGTACCCCCCTGCATTTGCCTGCACAAAGCGGCAGGCACCACGCGGTGCCTGCCGCTTTGTGCATGCAAATGCACAACTTACACTTTTATCATTGCGGCAGGTGCTGCTTCAAGCAGCACCTGCTGCAATGATAAAAATACAGGCTGTGACCGCCAGGGTGGCGGTCACATCCTAATTACCACGGAGGGACCGCCACTGCCCCTGCGGACGGTCCCTCCTACTCTATGGTGGCGGACGGACTCAGGTCCGTCCGCCATCATAATAGGCCCCCAAATGTCAATCATTCTTCTTCATGTCTCTCATCTGGACAAACCTTACGTTTTCTCACGGGGAGCAGCACACTATGCAGTCTGCAATCTCAATAAGTAAGGAATAGAAGAGCTCACCACTGCCCGCCACTACCGTGGCAACCCGCACAGCAGTTTGGTCCGGCACTTCCACCGCCTCCTCCCCAGAGCATTCCTCCTCCACCTCCGCGCTGGGCCCAGGACCAGATGTTCCACCTACAAAGTACATTTAAGAATGTTAGATTTCATAGACATACACCACTCACTAGAATTTTGTCTAGGAATGAAGAAATGTGAATACAGAAACCAATCTAATAATTTGTGACTGTCTATTCTAAAGTAAAATTTTCCAGTGAAGGGTCTTGTCTTGCTGCACTTTTTGGCATAAATGATGAATGCTTGCTTTTTAACACGCACCATTTTTCTCATAACAGACAGAAGCTTCACTTCTAAGAAAAAATCATCATCATCACCACTAGGACAGAGGGACCAACGATTCATCACCAAAAAGAAAAATTAAAGTTCAAACCAATCACTATTATCACTTTTCCATTTTTAATTAACTGTTTCTGTTTTATGACAAGCTTGATTTTAATAAATATTTTTACTTTTAATAAAGCTTTAAAACTTAAATAGACTCTGTGGTTTTTGGTCATGAGTGAATGAGCGAAAGGTTTAGCAATTTGCAAGCATGAGCCCGTGCCTCTGACACTTCTGGACTCTGACTCGGTACTCTTGTCCTGCGTTGGATAATCATCATTGGGGATCAATCATCAATGAATTCGGGAGCTAAATGACTCTGCCACACTATCTAGTCAGTAAGGAGATTGGGGGTTCTTCAAAGTCTGATATCACTGAGGTATGTGGAAAGTCTACCTGCGCCTATTATAATTGAAAAACAATGCACTACTTAGTGTCCATAGTTCTGTTTGTGCAGATTTGTCCCTGCAAGAGTAGTAGAATGGATTGTCCTCCTATCCAAACCAAAAGTAAAGTAGTATCTTATTCTTTCTTTGTGGTCATTCACCTTTTTATTGTTGGCAATTGTCAAAGCATAAACATTTAGAAGACTTGAAAAGACATTATGGACAATCCCAGAGGACTGCACTCAGTGCATAGAGCTATTGCTGACTAGAATGGGAGTCCAATGGAATTGCCAAATGTTCAATCTTAGTTAGCTACACAGACAGACTAATAAGAATTTTCTAGTAATACCACAGGGAGTCATAGTCGAGGCAGGATAAGAATTTAGATACAGTCTACAAGAAGATCAAAGACGATTTAGAAAAAATCGAATGAGGAACGCTAGGAAAAAATAGGTACTCTATATTAAAATTAAAACTTACCAGGGCCAGCAAAGGAGCCCTCGCCTACCCGATCTTGGCCTGCATCCTGTTGAACAGCAGCCTCCTCCTCCTGTGTCCTCTTGCCCCTGGGGGGAGCTGATGTACAACATGAAAGAAAGAAAGACCAGAAAACATGGATGATATTTGTCAACCAAATCAAACATTTCAAAAGAACAATAACAAAATATTTTGTCGAAATAGCAAATAGACAACTATTCCACGGGATATATTGACCGATCTCATGGGGTCTACTACGTTATTAGTATTGCTTGATTTGCGGACCGTCAACTTGGAAAGTTCTTATGTAACTCACTAAACAAACTACTAAAAAGGTTCGCCTAGGACTGGCAGGCAGCAGTCCGCAGCACGCGAAGTGACAGACAAAATCCATCGTGATTGCAGATCAGCGACAACACTAAAAAGTTTCCTACTACATTAACCAGTCATTAAAATACTCAAACTATCAATCCACCACCACTATTTCCTCTTATCGCCATGTGTACAAAGGAAGGACTGGACTTGAGTCTGTAGGGGCTGATTTAGAAGCCCCTTGCGGCTCTTTTGCTCCATTGTTATGTGACTTTTGTGATGCTGAGGAAATATAAATTTTATGGTCAAGAAATGTTCCCTAACGTGTACCCCAACGTCTCCATGTACAAGCTTAAAGTGCATGTAACTTCCCTCCTGTGCCAGCTATGAAGACGCGAATACATTTGCGTCCAAAGTTAACATGTCCTCTTTCAGATTCACCCCGAACGGGTTGAATATTCCGTTTCTAAGTATGCCATGCCAACGTCTTTTTGTGGTGTACTTTACACGTTTTTCAGCTCTGGCGAAGTAGGCCTCTGAATTCTGCCATCAAGCTTTTTCCTGCCTTCTGACTCTGAACGCCTCAGCCTGGGCTGCCTCTGTACCCGTGACCTCTGCCTTACTCCCTGCGCGGCTAACGGCGCTTAGCTCAGCCTGTTGCCTGCCAAGACTGTATTCAACCTTCGAATTATCTGCTCCGCTCCTCAAACATACATTCCTGCCTACTAGTTCAAGTAAACATCCTTCCAGCTGCAGAGCAAAGGGCCTGGCCTCACTGTCTCCGTGCAAGTAATTCATAGCTTCTGTTACCATGGTAGGCCCATGCCCCCCTCGCATCTCATGCAGACACGTAGACGCTTATACACGCACTCACAGTCAGTATAGAATAGCCTCTGCCCAAGAGACCTTTCCCTCTAGATAATATGGTTCCCAAACATCAGATATCAGATATGATATAGGTACGAGTTGATCTGACATGCCAGACTTCTGTCTCTTTCCGCTAGTATAAATGTCAAGTCCCCTGCACCCTCCAGCTCCACGTCAATCACACGTCATGCAGCTGCGCGCGCATCCAGACCTCAGATTTCTGCTGACATTGCAAGATTCTGCCATGTACCCACCCACTTGTGACGCTTTTATGTGACGTTTCTAGCACACACCTCTATGTTCAAGCCCAGTTCACGCCTTTTGATTACGTATTGCTAACACGTGTGTGCTCTTATCTTGTTTCTCTCGGCTGTTACGCCTACTGTATTGGTATTCATTATATGGTTTAAGTATAAAAGTTATGTCTTGTCAATAAAGTATGCTCTATCCCTTCCTGCACCCCAGTGGTGTCAGGAACCCGATATCCGGTACCAGAACCATTCCTTTTAAAGGAATAAAACCCCTAAGAACTCTAACACCACGGACTCTGCGTCTTTCTTTCCGATTGAGTTATTTTTGATTAAGTACTTACCTGCATAGAAATTAGGACGGTAAATCAAATATTTACCACATTAATTTGGCGCCCGAATAGGGACCCCTCCCCCACCTTACGCGCCGGTTGGTGCGTTGCAACCTTTGCCCCCTGCCATAAGTCAAGACGGACAATTACGCGTACCCGCAGGATTTCCTGTATCTCCCTCTGGCCCACGGAGGTGACGGAGACTGCGATCAGCACCCAGACGAGGCGGTGAGGAGTGCGGAGGATCCCGACCAGAGCCTAGCCGAAAGAAGCAAGGTCCGAGGTGTCAAGAGGCCCACCAGTTTCCAAAGTATCCACGTGTCGAGTCGAGTCGAGCCGAGTCCGGTCCAGTCCAGTCGAGTTTTCCGAGGCCTTCTGTTTCCGTGCTTCCCGGTGAGTACCATTGCTGGGACGTATCTAGACGGGTGCATTATTATGTATCCGGTAAAGACAGGTTTGGGTACACAAACACGGTCTGCACTGTTTTAGACAGTGTATCTGTACTGTTTAGCAGTATATCAAGCATTCAAGTTCTTGCACTGTTCTCGACAGTGTATCTGTGCTGTTTAGCGGCACATCTAGTATCAAGGTAGTCATATATGTTCAAAATGTTTTCATGTGATTAATGTCGTGGTATGAGTGACTGTTTGATGTACATTACTGTGTTTTTGTGTAACTAGCTGTGTTCAGAGTAAGTAACAAGTATCAAGTATCCAGTACTAAGTAACAAGATGCCGTTTTTCAATAAATTAAGACAGATAGGAACTAGGAAAGGGATACTAGAGGAAGAAATTCCTATCCCCCCTAGGGACACTCCTGGAAATTTTATGTACCATAAGCATGGCTTAGATGCCATACTGTATCTAGATTTATGGGCCGATTATACCAAGCACCTAGACGAGAGACACAGATGGCCCGTTACAGGAACATGGGATGCCGAGTGCATCATGAAGGTAGAAGAAGCGCTATGGAAAAAGAAAGCCAGACAATCTCAGAAAGACGCCATAGAATTTTGGCGTAAAGAATCACATAAACATGCCGAAAAAGCACTCAGAAAAGAAGACAGACATAGAGAAGAGTCGGATAGAGTCCGAGAAAACGAATTAGTTAATGAAGGGATCCGAGTAAAAGGAGAACAAGTAGACCGTATGCGAAACAATCTTGTAAATGGCATGTACTTTGTGGCCGAGGGTTTGCCTGAAGCCACTTCAGAAATACCGAAAAATCTGCCGTCGCCATTGGTTCCGACTAAAGTAAGTCACAGGACCACCAAAGACATATTCCTTGCTTCCTATCTAGACGATGTAGCACCCGCTTACACCAATCCATGTGCCCGCGTCCCGCCTACTGACGGTGACGGAGGTGGCAACCCGCCTCAAGACCATATCCCGCCATTGCCGCAACAAGGTTCACCCGTTCGACAGCCTGCTCCGCCCCCTCCTCCACCTCCACCACTTCCCACACCTAAGATTAATATACCAAATCCGATTGCGCCTGATCCTAATAAGAGACAAGTTCAGGTACAGATACTGACTCCACAGACATACAATTTTCAAGCCCCCGCTACAGGAGGTGAGACAGGAGGTCTCCAGACCCCGCCAGCAACACACAGATTGAACTTTAGGGACATAATGAAGCAACGTACACCCCAATCACCCCGTCTCGACATGCTTAAAGAACCCCTTCCATTTTGCAGATATGATCCAGTACCCGGTAAAGACGATAGAATGTTGTTAGCATCACTACGCTTACGAAAAGTTGCAGATTACCTAGTGTTAATTCCAGGAATGACCGAACACCTAGATAGAATATATCATTTTGTCCAGACTGGGGAAGATCCTGAAAGTATTAAAGAAGCCCTGGTTCACCAGAAAGTTGACACTCAAGGTTGTATATTACGTTTCTTCATAAATTGCTTAATAAGAGAACGAGACAGGCCTGGAGTCAACCAGGAAGAGATGGAAGCACTAAACAAGTGGGGTCAAAATATAGCCGACGGAAACCATGATAAACTGAATTGTATAGCAAGTATGTACAGGAAAATTAGAAAAGCAGTAATAGAAATACACGAAAAAGAAAAAGAAAGTGACAGGAATGACTCCTCCGAGGAGGAAGGACCTGAAGAACCAGACACGACTAAAGAAATGATAGCGTACGTAGGTAAGGGAAATTACCTTAGAAAAGGCATTCGTCCAGAAAGCAAGAGAGTTTTTCTCTCTGGCATATCAAAACCAAGTTCTCCTGAATATCTGTTTCAAGATACTGATAAAATGCTTCAAGAACAAATGGGGTACCACGTACTAAATTCTATGGATGAACAAGAACTAGCCCGGTCAGCAGTGCTATGGGCTGACAATCCTAACACGTACAATGATGATACAGTAGCACAGACATTTCTGAACCTTTCCCCAGACGAGCAGAAATTAGCTGGTGTATACATGATTCAGCATCTCATCACGTTATACAGACAACAACATTCTGATCCAGGTCCTTTACCTGATACATTAGAAGCACTACTTATGAATAGATGGAGAGGCCTAAGTACCAGATTAATTCAAATAATTCTAGAACAACGACGCAAATAAAACGCTTTCTTAGGCCCACACTATGTTTCAGCTCCGCCCCCAGAAAGAAAAATGTTTCATTTGGAGCATTTTGACAGGCAGAATCCTTTACGAGAAGTACACCCAGTTATGGGTGCCGATAATGCCCTGAAACGTGTGTATGTGTACACACCTTTGACAAAGTTAGAATTGTTAGAGATGAAGAAACTAGTACCCTGTCACGACAAAGACCCTGCAGGTTTTCACCGAGAACTTAAAGACATGTTACTCATGGGAGATTACACGGATACGGACATTATGAAATTGTTAAAAGTACTGTTACCCACCGGCATCTACGAGAAACTCAAGGAAAAAGAATGGGAGGTGGGAGATAAAAAGATTATATGGACTGAAATAGAAGACGAGGAAAAGATTCGTACTCCAGGGCTAGGCCTTGGGGAGAAAGCTAAAGCATTACCAGGCTTGATAGTACAGGTTTTGCCAAGATTATTGACAAATAAAAAGGAAGACTGGGACGCAATCTCAGCCTGTAAACAGAAACACGATGAAGATACTAGTGACTTCTATTCAAGATTCGAAAAATGTTTCATTATAAATAGTGGCCTGAAACCAGGTAGCGAGTCATACCCGCATCTTTTTGTAACAAAATTAGTCGAGAATTCCCTGACATCAGTTAAGAACCGTGTATATAAAGTTGAAAGTACATGGCAAGCAAATACGCCATCCCAGATGTTACAAATGTTACAATACCACCAGAACAGAATTAGAGAAGAATAGGATCACGAACAGAGATGTATGAAAGACACGAAAATGAAAATGTTAGTGGCCCAGTCGGTTCATGCCGACGGTCAGAGGAAGGGTACGACCCAGACAGGTAATGCAGCAGCTCCCGTTAAAGGGACATGCAACTATTGCAAACAGCCAGGTCACTACGTACATGAATGTCCAGTCCTGAAACACAATATAGCAACAGGTAAAACTAAAGAAAGACCGCACCCGCCTAGACAAGACCAGGTCCAGCAACAGACTTCACAGAATTCACAACCTATGCATGCTTCACCACATACAGCACAGACCGCAGCGGTATCACAGCCACAGCCACAGCCCATTGCCGCGACGCAGCAAGTTTCACGGCAGATGAACCAGTATGCCCAATCTGATTATCCAGATTATCAGCGATACACATGAAACAGCCTAGAGAGGGAGGTTGGCTTGCCTCTTATTGAGATTCCTGTAGATCAAGAGGGTCCTTATGTACACAGTCAAGTATTGGGAAAAGACAGAAAGTTTTTAATTGACACAGGGGCAAGCCGCACAACAATCAGCCATAATGAAGTCCCAGGGGCACCCCTCTCAGGCTCACAGAATGTTTCCCTTGGTTTTTCAGGACAGCCTATTGTAAATGAAGTATCGAAACCAGTCCCCCTAGCTGTGGGTCCATTATCACGCGTTACAGACTTGTTACTCACGAAATCATGTCCGGAAAACTTGTTAGGTATCAAAACATTAAAGGCTCTAGGAGCTGTGATATGTTGTTCTCCGGAAGGAGTTAGACTTTTTCTGCGTGACTTCAAGGGTCACTATGTATTACGAGAGTTTGATGTCAGATTGAAAAATGTACCGGAACACCTGTGGGCACAAGGCCCAACCGATGTAGGTTGCATGCACATCACACCATACCGTGTTACACTCAAACCAGGAGTTGTTTTACCACGAATCAGACAATACAAGTTACCACCCGATGCTGTAGTGGCTTTACTGGAAATCATTGAAGAACTCATTGCCCAAGGAGTGGTCGTAGAAACCGACTCCAATATCTGGAATTCCCCTATCATCCCGATTCTTAAACGTACTGATCCCAATGCACCGCCAGTATATCGGCTGGTGATTGATTTACGAGAACTCAATAAATGCATTGTCCCACAGTATCCTGTGGTTCCCGACATCTCATCCTTATTGACTGCTATTGATTCAGAAGCGACGTTCTTTACTGTAATTGACCTCAAGAACGCCTTCTTCAGTGTGCCCATTGATCCAGAGAGCCAATACCTCTTCGGATTCAGTTTAAATGGACGAAGTTTCAAATTTTCACGCGCACCTCAAGGATTCACAGAAAGCCCCAGCATCTATAGTCAAGCACTGAAAAGACAACTTGATTGTATCCAAATGCCAGTTAACACCGCCTTACTACAGTACGTCGATGATCTGCTGATCACCGCACGAAGTGAACCCGAATGTGAACAAGCATCACTGACAGTTTTACATTTTCTGGCCGACAAGGGACACAAGGTGTCTCCTTCGAAGCTACAATTCTGTGTTCAGCAAGTTGTGTACTTGGGTCACTTGCTGTCCAAAGTGGGGAGACAGCTCACTCCTGATCGCATCCAGTTAATTGTAAACATGCCACAACCCCAGACACAAAAGGAAGTGCGGGCCTTCATAGGCCTCACCTCGTACTGCAGACAATGGATTCCTCAATATGCATTTCTAGCTAAACCACTCATTCAGTTGACAACACAGGAGGCAGCGACTTCGACTGCCCTTCCTTGGACTCAGGAACATACACAGGCCTTTGAGGAATTAAAGAAAGCTTTATGTCAAGCACCAGTTTTAGCGACACCATGTTACAGCAAACCTTTTACACTTTTTGTTACTGAACGTGATGGTACGGCGTTGTCTGTCCTCACACAAGATCAAGCAGGTTCAAATAAGCCCTGTGCTTATTTTTCAAGTACATTGGATTCAGTAGCCCAGGCACTCCCTGCGTGCTTAAAGTCAGTTGCAGCGACAGCCCTAGCAATTAGACAGAGCGACTCAATTGTATTAGGACATCCATTGACAGTACAAGTTCCACATTCTGTAGAGGTCCTTCTAAACCGAACTCAGACTCAACACTTGACTATAGCACGACTGACAGGTTATGAATTGACGCTATTCCAGCCACACATAGAAATCAGACGCTGTAACATCCTAAACCCTGCAACATTGTTACCCTCGATTACGACAGATTCAGCCCCGCATGATTGTATAGAAATCATTAATGCAGTAACAAAGCCCCGACGAGACTTAACAGATGTTCCACTGACAAATCCAGACCTGACACTTTACGTGGATGTTTCATGTATGAGAACAAGCACAGGAGAATTAGTGGCCGCGTATGCAGTGACCACTGAAACTGAAGTTAAAGAAACACATCGTATTGATACACTGTCCGCTCAAGCACCAGAGCTCATCGCTCTGACCCGAGCCTGTATACTAGCCAAGAACAGAAATGTTAACATATACACAGATTCACGTTATGCTTTCGGAGTCGTACACGACTTCGGAGTGTTATGGCAAGAACGAGGTTTCTTGACCTCTCACGGTGCCAAGATCCAACACGGTCCCCTCATTCAAGCACTATTAGAAGCAATACATCTGCCTTCAGGCATTTCTATCATGAAGTGTAAAGCACATACTAAAGTTACAGACTCCATTTCCCAGGGTAACGACCTGGCAGACCAAACAGCAAAACATACAGCATTGACTCACACCCAGACAACTGATGTGACAAAGACAATAGTGCCGACACATTGTATGACAGTTAGGGATCCCACACTAGATGTAATCGATATTCAGACACATGCTACTTCAGATGAAATCAAGAAATGGACTGAACTAGGAGGGATCCAGACAGATCAGGGATGGATGACGAAGGGAAAATATACATGGTTTCTCCCCGACTCTATGGTTCAAGTCATAATAAATACAGCACATAGTCCAGCACACCTAGGAGAAAAAGCTATGTTAGACAGTTTACAGAATCTCTGGTACAACAAACATTTACGAGCAGCAGCAAAACAGAAAGTGCGTACTTGCATGATCTGTTGTCAGTTCAATCCAGGTAAAAGCGTCCCTGTAGAGCAAGGTGGATTTCATCCTCCCGATCACCCTTTTGAAGTCCTCCAGATGGATTATATCCAGATGGACCGTTGTCGAGGATTCAAGTACGTCCTCGTAGTTGTTTGCGCACTTTCCCGTTGGACCGAAGCATATCCAGTCCCAGATTACACTGCCCCGACCACTGCCAAGCAGCTGGTTCGTGAATTCTTCCCACGGTACGGCTTGCCTCGTATCGTGTACTCAGATAACGGACAGCCATTCTCATCCGAGCTCATGAAGCAGGTTTCACTCCTGCTAGGATACCAGTGAAAATTCCATTGCGTCCGACATCCCGAGGCAGCTGGCCTTGTAGAAAGACATAACCAGACACTGAAAACACGCCTCGCCAAAATTTGTAAAGAGAAAGGGGTCGACTGGATAGTCGCCCTGCCAGTTGCACTGTTCTATATGAGAATGGTCCCCCATTCGAGATCAGGACTATCCCCGTATGAGGTGGTCTTTGGCCGACCACCAAATATGTGGGGGACGCCCATGCCTAAGAAAATAACCGATGTTGACTGTAATATGCTGACAGATTACCTTGCCTCCTTGATATCTGCACTCCAATCATGTCGTTCACAGGTTGCCGCAGCCTTTCCCGACAACACTGATGTGAAGCCACACGATGTCCGTCCTGGTGATACTGTACTGATCCGCAACTTCGATAGGAGGAGCCCGCTGGAGCCCCGCTGGCAGTAGCCGAAGCTCGTCCTTCTGACCACGAGGACGGCAATTAAAGTTGAGGGCCAAAAGGGGTGGATCCATACGAGTCATATTAAAAAATGTAATGAACTGTTGCCAGAAACTGACTCTTCCACCCCCTCAAAGGACTGCCTTGAATCTAGTGACTTTAAAGTTCCCAAGAGAGAGAAAACTCCGCAAGAGGAGTATAGAACGAAATTACGATCTAGTAAGTCAGACAGTTTAATTGTTTAAGTCCTCCCCTAGGTGAATCGGTTAAATTAGTTTCTGACATGTATCCCCTAGATCGAGATATAGAGAGAGAGAGACAATTCAAGAAACGTCCATATTGTAAATCACTTCGTAGTCACTGCATAGTGACATTATTGGTTATGTTTTTTCTAAGTCTTTTGATTATTGCTGCCAGTATATTGCTGCATATATATTACCCTATCTTCAAGCGTGAACAATCTGCTTACAATGTCACTGCCGAACATTCTTTTAGTGAATTACCCCCTCATGAGTTATCTTACAGACTTGCGCTGCGCAACAACACATTCATTAGTATGTTACATCACTCCCATCAGACTAATAATGCTACAAACTGTTGGATATGTGGCCGACTCCCTCCCTATCAGAAATACAAGGGAGTTCTGCGTCTCTTTCCATACCTGTTCACTCACAATGGCTCATGTGGAGCATGGTTTAGAATAATTAATTCCTTAGATCCTGATATTGCTGTTTTCGAAGGAAATTGGGTTTGGGGAAACCTGAACTTGGTTCTGCTTAACGCCTGTTATCCTGACAAGAAGGGACTTCCCACTAGGATAGGAACTGATCTAGAAAATGAAGTATATGGATTAGGTAATTACACAATTAACCTCATGATTCTTACTGTTGAATCCGAAGCGGCACCAGTTCTCCCTGCTATGTCAGTATTACCAGTCACTGGTGACTTATGTGTCAGAAAGAAGGGTTCAGTACACTTAGGTCATAGTAAATGTACTACTGTGGTCGAATTCAGTGATCAAGGCAAGTCTTCATTTAGAGCTACTCGTCATTCCTACTTTGTTTGTGGCCATACCGCATACATACGCTTACCTCCAGATTGGGATGGTACCTGTTACATTGCATTCCTTCTGCCACCTGTTTTCCTAGCCCCTCCTGATTACCACAGAAATACAAATCTAGTAAAGAATAGACTCCGAAGAGATCTCCCGATTGTCGACTATACTGAAACGGCTTGGGAGCAATACACATACTTCAATAAAGGTTTCTTCCCCTACTTAGGTACTGTCTTTAATAGTAAACTGATACGAAAATTAACTAGAACCCTCGAAGCAGTAGTGAATGAAACTACCTCCGCTCTAGGCAACTTAACAGAGGAGCAATCTGCCATGCGGGTTGTTGTTCTTCAAAATCGTCTTGTTATTGACGTCATCCTAGCAGATAGGGGCGGAGCCTGTAAGGTCATCGGGTCAAGTTGCTGTGTTTTCATTCCAGAAAACGCGCCAACAGTATATAAAGCTATCACACGTCTTCATAAAATTGCAAGTTTGATACATCAGAATCCAGGCACCTGGACTTGGTCCGGTTGGTTCTGGACAACGTTGACCGCTTGGGGATGGAAGATCCTATCCTTCCTAGGCATTGCCCTTGTCATAGTATTCAGTTGCTGCCTGTGCCTACAATGTGGGCCAGCGATTTGTGGTCTGTGCGCCACATCATGTATTCCGCATTCAAGTTTCCACTCAAAACGCGAAAAGAAGAAAGAAGAGCAAATGATGTTACAAGAACAGACTGATCGATTCCTGAGGATCGATATATCATGAAGGGTCCGTAGGGAACAAGGAGGGAATGAGGAAATATACATTTTATGGTAAAGAAATGTTCCCTAACGTGTACCCCACCGTCTCCATGTACAAGCTTAAAGTGCATGTAACTTCCCTCCTGTGCCAGCTATGAAGACGCGAATACTTTTGCGTCCAACGTTAACATGTCCTCTTTCAGATTCACCCCGAACGGGTTGAATATTCCGTTTCTAAGTATGCCATGCCAACGTCTTTTTGTGGTGTACTTTACACGTTTTTCAGCTCTGGCGAAGTAGGCCCCTGAATTCTGCCATCAAGCTTTTTCCTGCCTTCTGACTCTGAACGCCTAAGCCTGGGCTGCCTCTGTACCCGTGACCTCTGCCTTACTCCCTGCGCGGCTAACGGCGCTTAGCTCAGCCTGTTGCCTGCCAAGACTGTATTCAACCTTCGAATTATCTGCTCCGCTCCTCAAACATACATTCCGGCCTACTAGTTCAAGTAAACATCCTTCCAGCTGCAGAGCAAAGGGCCTGGCCTCACTGTCTCCGTGCAAGTAATTCATAGCTTCTGTTACCATGGTAGGCCCATGCCCCCCTCGCATCTCATGCAGACACGTAGACGCTTATACACACACTCACAGTCAGTATAGAATAGCCTCTGCCCAAGAGACCTTTCCCTCTAGATAATATGGTTCCCAAACATCAGATATCAGATATGATATAGGTACGAGTTGATCTGACATGCCAGACTTCTGTCTCTTTCCGCTAGTGTAAATGTCAAGTCCCCTGCACCCTCCAGCTCCACGTCAATCACACGTCATGCAGCTGCGCGCGCATCCAGACCTCAGATTTCTGCTGACATTGCAAGATTCTGCCATGTACCCACCCACTTGTGACGCTTTTATGTGACGTTTCTAGCACACACCTCTATGTTCACGCCCAGTTCACGCCTTTTGATTACGTATTGCTAACAAGTGTGTGCTCTTATCTTGTTTCTCTCAGCTGTTACGCCTACTGTATTGGTATTCATTATATGGTTTAAGTATAAAAGTTATGTCTTGTCAATAAAGTATGCTCTATCCCTTCCTACACCCCAGTGGTGTCAGGAACCCGATATCCGGTACCAGAACCATTCCTTTTAAAGGAATAAAACCCCTAAGAACTCTAACACCACGGACTCTGCGTCTTTCTTTCCGATTGAGTTATTTTTGATTAAGTACTTATCTGCATAGAAATTAGGACGGTAAATCAAATATTTACCACAACGCAGCGGCAGAACAAAAGAGGTGCCATGGTGCGGCGTATATTAACAACGTGACGCATATGGGAGATGCATCACGTTGTAAAGCCCTGCGCCATCAGGGGGCGTTCCCGCGCAATGGAGGGTATTCCTGCGCAGGAACGCATCCTAAAAGTGGCTCAGGGAAATCTACAAGATTTCAATCAGTCACTTTGAGGACAATGATGCGTGACTCAAACCCTGTGCCTGCTTGAAGCAGACGTACGGCTTGACGCAGCATTGGGGAGATAGGGCACACCAGAGCATTGCTGGAGCTGCGCCATCGTTGCGACGCAACTCCAGCAATGCGCCGCCTTTCCGTCACAGATGCGTAACACTTTGGTGACGTTTTGGGCCCATGGTGCGCCGCATTGTAAATACGGAGCACCATGGGTGGTGGTGGCGTGGCGCACAATTACTGGCGCATCCCTGCTACTTTGCAGGGATCCGCCGGTAATTAAAAATCTGACCCTTAGTGTCTAGCATTACGCAGTTCTTTAAACTACACTCATACATACAGGCCAATGAAATGAACACAAAATCGAAAACAAATAAGCATAGTAGCCACTCTACTGAGAAGGAGAGCTGTGCACCTGAAATGCACAGAAGATTTTGAAATATAATTTACCTACAATGTAATCAGCAGCATTAATGCTCTTGGTAAAAAACAAAAATTTGAAATATAATAACACACAGAGCAGGAGAAAACAGAGTAGTAAAGAAATAGCTACTACTACTCACCAAGCCCGGGGATCTCAAGGCCGAGCAGGTCGAGCAGATCACGTTCCCGGTCCAGGAGATCCGTCCAACGGTAGGTGGCCTGGTTGTAGGTGCGCCGGACCCGAGATTGTTGGTACATGGCCCGGCACACCTTCTTCCACCGCTTCCGGCGCTCCTGGATCCGGTACCCGCTAGCGATCTTGCCGCCTGCCATGATGGTCCTGGGGAGGCGGCGCTGAACATAAAAAATTAGTGCGGCCACCTCCTCCGCGCTAAAGATCTCCTGGGGTGCGACCTGCTCCCCCCTCAAACGCCCGCACGGAAGCCGGGCACGGGGTGCGGGACCCTTCCCCTTCTCAGGATGCTTTCCAGATCCCTTTACCATGGTCTGGGCAGAAAGGAAGCTAAATAATAAAGAAGAAATAGAATAGGGAAGAAGAAAACAAAAGAGTTTAAAAAAGTAGTTTAAAATTAACCAAAAGTAGCAGAAAGCACAAAAATATAGAGCTAGAAAAATAGAGGGATAGATAATAAGTAAAATAGATTAAAAAAAACTTCAAACAAGCAAAGGATGGCAGAGATTCAGAGAGGATACAAAAAGCATGCCCAGAACCATAGCAATGAATGAGAAACAAGATGGCCGCGCCCGTTCACAACCGCGTGGGTAAATTCGCGCAAGATTTTCCTCGCGATCACACGCGAAATTGTACTAACGAGCCGCACACTTTGCGAGATTACACATCGCGCCCGGAAACGGAAATACGTCATGCAAACAAGATGGCCGCGCCCGTGAACGACCGTGAGAGTAACTTCGCGCCATTGCGCTACAAGCGGCTCGCTAAAACGCACAAAACCTTGCGAACTAACACGCCGCAAAAAAACAAATTGCATATTTGCATGAATTTGCGGCTTCCGAATTCGATCTCGCGCAAGTTCGCGCCCCGCGAATCCCGCGGAATCGCAAAAAAACGAGTTTTGCAAAACTGAAAGCACTCAGCAGGTGCAAAAGTTCAAACTCATCATTAGTAACCATTCCCTGTAGCGCTTCCTGACTGGGGCCCCTCCAGAGTGCAGTTGCTAGTTGCAACAATTCTATGACCCTGCTCTGACCCTCACAGCAGGCTCATAGAATAGCTACAAGTAGGCCACAAAGGTCCTGGAAAAAAAATTGCACTGCAACAGAAAGCAAATTACAGATAAGGAAACAGGTGCCAGACTGGAATTTTAAAACAGTGACACATTATTAAATCAACCCCAAATTAATTCATGTCAGTTGAAGCAGGGCAGGTGTGCTTGCTTTTTCCCCCCAGTGATGAACCAGAGGGTGGCATTGATGTACCAGAGGGTGGCATGGGTGAAACAGGGTGGCAGTGGTGAAACAGAGGGTGCTGTGAACCTGTGAGGATGAACCAGACGTAGAAACAACATAGTCTCAACCGTTGCGAGCCGACAAGTAAGTTCAGAATTGCGAACTGGTACAAAACCCTCGCAAACTGGCAGAAACCCTTGCAAACACAAAAAATAATCCGCAAATTTGCGAGAATTCGTGGATTTTGCGGATTGCGAGTTCGCAAATACGCAAATTTGCGAACGCCAGATTCGCAAAATTCGCCCATGCTTAAATACCACCACCTCCCCAAAAGAATTCCTAGTTCCGCCCCCAAACCATTAGAACAATAGGAAGCAACAAGAGAGGAAAGAAAAACAAGGAGGAACAATATTCTGAACATTCCCAGTGCAGAGAAGTCTGTAGATTCCTCCAGGGGGTGAGGACGGGGCACCACAAGGTGCGCCCCAAAGGCCACGGACCGGGGTGTGTTCCCAGAAAGTACAAATTTACCAACAGTACCTGAAGATACGTGTCCCTCCGGTGCCAGGCGACTGTCGTCTCAGGGCTCAAGCCGCCCCGGAGCTATGCTGTGATGCCGCCACTGTTGCTGAGGCCACAGAAGCCACCGCTTCCCCCCTTTCCTGTACGCTGGTCGTATGATTAGGTCTTTTCCGATCTGTCTCTCGTCCCACTCTCTGCCATGAGGAGGACCGCCGTCTTCTCCTCGACGGGGAGCTTCCACCATCTGGGGAGGGGGCCGTGTCATCCAGGCCCAGGAGGTCCCTCGCCACTTGAAGAGATCGGATCTGTGCCAGTCTATTCTGCCATGTGAAAATAATGCGGAAAGGGTGGCCCCAGGAGTAGGATATATGGTGTTCCCGCAAAAAGGCAGTCACAGGGCGAAACTCACGCTTCTTCTGGAGCATCGATGCCGCCAAGTTCTGGTATAATTGGGGATTGTGATCTCGGAACTGTAACACCGGGATCTCTTGTGCCTTTCGAAGAATGCGTTCCTTCAATTGAAAGTCGTGAATGCAGACCAAAATATCGGGTGGGAGACCCCCACCACGTCTAGGCAGACCGACCCTGTGAACCCTGTCCATCTTGATTTCGTGTAGGTCCTCATCATCCAGGATCTGCAAGAAGAGTGCTAGAACATAGCCCCGTAGATCACCTGATTCCCCGTCCCAAGGCACTGCACATATGCAGATGTTGTTCCGGCGGGACAATTCTCCAAGTCCTCTGCATGTGCTTGGAGGTCCAAGTTCTGCTCCGTGAGCCGAATCACATCCTGCTGCAGTTGGTGTACATCGTTCGCCACACTTAGAACATGATCTTCCAATGTAGCTATCCGCTCTCCGATACCGTCCATGTCCCTCCTCGCGTCGCGTAGATCCGAAGCCAGCTGAGAATGGAGTTCAGAGATGTCCTCCTTAATGGACGCGAAGAGCTCCATCATAAAGGGTTTGGTTGCGGGGGCTTCATCATCCTTCGGTTTAGGCGAAACGCTAGGCCCAAGGGACGCCGGCTGCTTGGATCCCTTCAAGGGGCCATCTTTACCAGGCTTCCCTTTACGCTGTGTGGAGGACATTACGCCGCTTCTGCTCGCTCGGGTATTAAGGGCGAGGGATCTCCGACCGTCTCCTCCGCAGCACCATTGGCCGACTTTACACCATCACTGTCCCGATCCTGGCCCAGGCGCAAGAGGTACGCTTCAGCGGTCCTCTAGCCGGTATCGTGATCCTCACGCAGTATATGGCACCCTTCACCTTTCACACCATCCGAGCGCCTATGCAAGTCCACCGCGCCACCTGTGCAGCCAGAACACTATATCGTAACTGGCTTGGAGTGGCACTGCAGGGGAAACCGGGGAGCGCGCTGTCTAGGACTTAACCAGTCAGCGGGAGCCACCACGCCACCTAGATTCCTCAGGGGTCCGGGAGGACCGCGCTACAGGCACTCCCCCCGAATGCCGCCGGCGAAACCTCTACAGCCTTCACTCCTCAGGATTGTGCCTGGCCAGGTACCACGTCAGGCAAGGTGGGTCCGGGCACCAGCCCTCAGGCAATCCCCTCAGCACCAGGGGACCCACCGCCACACCGGGGTATCAGGAAGGGTACCCCGTCGTACCGCAGGTGCGCCATGCGATTACAAGGCCGTGCACTCTAAAGGCAGATCCCCGCAGTAGAGTCACCCACCAGCTGGTGGAGGGGCGGCACGTCTGTTCCCCCGGGCATCCCCAGCAAGCCTCCAAAGTCCTGGTAGTCCACAACGGCAAGGCAGTTCCAGCGCCAAGTTCAGTTCACTGGCCCAGGGCGTGGGGAGGTGCGTCGCGGCAGCGGCACCGAACGCCCTAGTAAGGCGGCGCGCTCGGCCTCCCCTCGCAGGCACCGATGTGGTCTATCAGCAATGTTCCTCGGGTCTGGTCGCTCCCGCGGGGCTCACCGGTAGAGGGGGAACACAGCTCCAGCCTAGCTGGGGCCGCTTCTACGCACGGCCGTCCGCCGGGGCTCGTACTTCGTGCTGCAGCTCTGGAAGCCCGGCCCCTTTTCTCACTCGAGGCCGGGGATTGCTAGGCCTCACTCCGCCGCGGCTCACTCAGCAAGATGTCACCGTCTCCTTGCCTCTAGGGGCCAGAATTTCGCAACCGGACCGTGCTCCCCGGCAGCGGAACCCACAGCAAGCAGGTGGGGTGCCGATAAGTCGCTGCTCCGGGGGCTAAAACAAAGCTAAGCAGATTTCGGCGCCGGAGGGACTTCACCACACGTCTCACTCCATCGCCATCTTGGCGACGCCCCCCAATGTACAGATTTTTATATGCAGTGTTTCTCAAAATTTAAATCTGA
>NW_028249445.1:0-24924 GCF_964263255.1 Lissotriton vulgaris
ACTCTTTTTGCACCTGTCTTGGAAAGGGAAGACCACTCGGTCCCCCCGAACGTATGGATGGGTGCCCCGATCCCCCCAGGAAACCATTTTGGGCGGGGGGCGTGGTTCGGCTGGTATGCCCAAAGCGGCGTAGCCGGAGCACGCCCTTCCCGCCCAGAAGGGGTTGTCCTAGACACCCGCCCGGAAGACCGCGCCCAGTGGGCGTACCTGAGGAGGGTCCACGCCCTCCCGCAGATGGATAAATAGAGCGGGAATCCGAAGAAGCGTCCTCTTGTTCCAGTGCTCTGAAGGCTGCACCACTCGTGGCTCGTGAGCCCTCGACGGAACAAGCAGC
The DNA here is from genome assembly GCF_964263255.1 of Lissotriton vulgaris. Classification (NCBI taxonomy): domain Eukaryota; kingdom Metazoa; phylum Chordata; class Amphibia; order Caudata; family Salamandridae; genus Lissotriton; species Lissotriton vulgaris. The sequence continues at coordinate 335 of NW_028249445.1, forward strand.
AATTTTAAGAACTTGTAATCTTGTTGTTTCTCTTTCAGTGCCAGGAGTGTGAAGGATCTGGGACCTCGTTGATTGCCTAGAGCGGAGTAAACGAAGCCATGGCCGGCAAAAAGGCGGGAAAGAGCTCCGAGCTGGAGAAGGTACTTCGCACCTTGTCGAACCGAATGGCGGTCATGGACCGAAAACTGGGTAAAGTAAATTCGATCGGTCGAGGTTTGGCCGAGGTTAAAAAGCAGTTAGCGGCCCAGAACAACCCCTCGGGCCGTCCTAAGAAGGTGATAGGTCCGGCCTTGCCGGGAGTCAGCCCTGAGGGTCGGGGGAAGTGTATTAAGAAGAGGGCCGTTTCCGGGGAGGACCCGGTTCCGGAGGTGCCCCCAGCTGCCCCCATCACACCAGCGGACAGCCCGGTACCAAGTCCGGATATGGGTTTACCAATCCCTGTCGTAATTACCCCGGTTAACGATGACCAGATGCCCCCAGAACTGGCCCTTCAGTTAGCGGCGGTGTTGCCCTGGCTTAAGAAGAAAGCAGGGGGGGCAGTGGCTGCGGGGGATCCGGCTGAGGAAGCTAGATTAATAATCGAGCAGTTACGGCATTCAAGAGAAGCCGGGACGGCGAATGTTCCTTCTATTTCCCCACAGGTGGTGCCAGGAGTAACTACGGTTGGCCGGGAAAAGACAGCAGACACGGCGGTTGAACCCATTGCCAATGGTGTGGGAAAGTTCAGTGCCTTCAAGGCGCGAAAGGGTGGCCCAGCACATCCCAGCGGCCACGAAAGAAATGATATGGGGGGACAAGTATGTTAATATGTTTTCATTATTGACCGACCATCGTGAGATGGAATATGCAAAGACCCAGAAAGATTTAGGGCACCCCAGCATATGGCGGGCCAAGATGGCGGAATTTAGGGTCGACAAGACCGTAGCGAACTGGGTGAAGGCCTTCTCTATATTTACGGCAGTAATGGGGGAACGAAAGCCCGAAGTGTTGCCCGATCTATCCTGTTACCAGAATAGGATCATGGATTTTTATAACATGTACGGGGGGAACGAGTGGAAAGGATATGACATGCAATTCCGAAAGTCTAAAGAGTTTGATGTAACTTTAACATGGGATTGCCTCAACACGGTATTGTGGCACAAGCAGCTCTTGCCTGGATCGGCAGGTACGTCCTCGCCGGGCGGGAGCAGGTCTGGGATGGTTCAGCAAAGGCCTGCGCACCCCTTTCGAGCCAGCGCCGGTGTGGAATCACAGCCCAAGACCGGCGGAAATGGGGGCAAGCGGGGGGTTTGTTGGGGTTTCAACAGAGGTAACTGTAACAGGCCCCAGGGAACATGTAGGTTCCGGCATGCTTGTGCGGGCTGTGGGAACTCCTCACACCCGGATAGTAGCTGTAGGTCCAAGAGCGGTGGTTCGGGAGGAAAGGGGGGGTCCAAGCAAGAGTGAGGTGATGCTTGGGAGGCAATCGTCTTCTCCCATCGACATAATGGCTTTGACTCCCTGGTTGAACAAATACCCTGATCATGTATCCGCCGGGATTTTGAGGAATGGCTTCCTATATGGCTTCAACATCCCGGCGGGGAATTTTCGGGGGAGCCCTTTTTGTAAAAATCAGCAATCCGTTCAACACAACCCAGCAGGGGCAGCCAAGAAAATTACCAAAGAAGTTAGCTTGGGGCGGGTAGCAGGACCTTTTCCATGCCCGCCGGTGGCGGATTTCGTGTGTTCACCTCTGGGAGTGGTTCCGAAGAAAGACCCAGGGGAGTATAGACTCATTCACAACCTCTTGGCCCGAGGGGGGCCTCGGTGAATGAAGCCATAGACCCGGAGGTCTGTTCAGTTCGATACGCATCGTTCGACGATGCCGTTGACCTACTGAATCACCTGGGCCCCGGTGCTCTGATGGTGAAATCGGACATCGAATCAGCATTCAGGCTGCTCCCGGTACACCCGCGGGACCAGCGCTTGCTAGGATTTACGTTCCAAGGGAAGTATTACATGGATAAATGCATGCCCATGGGTTGCTCAATTTCCTGTGCTTATTTTGAGATGTTCAGCTGCTTTTTAGAATGGGCATTCACCGAGGCCACAGGGCATAGACAAGTGATGCACTATTTAGACGACTTCCTGTTCTTAGGGCCGGCCGGCAATGCAAAATGTGCACAAGCGCTGCAGGACTTCTGCATTCTCATGCAGGAGTTTGGAGTCCCATTGGCACCAGGTAAGATGGTGGGGCCATCTACTTCACTGGAGTTTCTGGGAATTGAGCTCGATTCAGTGGAAGGATGCTTCCGTTTGCCAATGGAGAAGGTGGCCAAGTTCAGGGCTTCCTTAACACAATGCCTGGGCAAAGAAAAAGTGACCCTGCACCAGTTACAACAAACAGTGGGTCAGCTTAACTTTCCCTTGAGAGTGATACCGATGGCTCGCCCCTTCTCACGCTCCATTGCACAAGCTATGGTCGGCCTCAAGGAGGGACACCACCGCACGAGACTGTCGGCGGAGGTTCGCCAGGATATGCGCATTTGGTTGGCATTTCTGGCAGACTTCAACGGTCGAGTAGCGTGGAACACACCCCCAGCATCGTCGGACGAACTGGGTTTGTGGACCGATTCAGCTGGGAGCGTGGGATTTGGCGCCATCTTTGGTAACCGATGGTCAGCGCAAGTATGGCCGACGTGGTGGCACACCAGTGGCCTAACGGGTAACATTGGGTTCTTGGAGCTATTTCCCATTTGGGTGGCTCTGTTAGCATGGCCAGACCATTTTAGGGTCCGCTCAGTAGTGTTTTGGTCGGACAATATGACTGTGGTCGAGTGCATTAATTAGCAGGCAGCCCGCTGCAAGTGGATCTTGAGACTGTTGAAAGAAATTGTTTTACGTTGCATGAGATTGAATGTACAGTTCAGGGCAAAAGATGTGCCGGGTGTACTGAATAATGCAGCTGATGCACTCTCTTGTTCACACATGCAGGCTTTCAGGGGCTATCTACCCACAGCGGATCTAGTAGCGGCACTGTTCCCAGAAGCACTGTGGCTGATCGGTGCCCCGGATTACAAGACCTCGTGGCAGCCAGTTTAGTGCCCAGGACGAGGAAGGCTTATGAGGGAGCGTTTCGTTCCTAGTGCACCTTTTTGGGCCCGGCAGGGGGACATAGCTGGGGGCAGGAGGAATCCTTCCTGGGTTTCTTAGTAGCGCTTCATAGAGAAGGCCGATCAGCTGCAACCACCAACAGACATAGGGTGGCCATTTCATTCATGGCACAGCTCCACGGCATAAGGGACCCAACGGGTTCCTTTGTAGTTAGGAAAGTGCTCCGCGGCTGGCAACGCCTGGAGGGTCGCAGACAGGATACGAGGCGCCCGATTGGTTTAGAGAGATTGTCTCGGCTTTTAGCAAAACTGGATGAGACATGCTCCTCCCCTTCCGAAGCAGTTCTGTTCTGGGCGGCTTTCGCCTTGGCATTTCATGGGGCCATGCGGGTAAGCGAACTTGTGGCGAGGAACAAGAAAGATATGGAGGGAGGCTTGTGCAGGGATCACGTACAAATACGGGGTGATTCGATGCTGATCTCGATAGCCAGGTCCAAGACAGACCAGGGAGCTATGGGAGATAGTGTTGTTGTGCAGCGCGCTCGAGGGTGCCCCACTTGTCCGATAAAGTGTCCAGAGGAATATTTGGCACAAAGGCCGGTGACATGGGGAGGGAGCCTGCTTAGGCACAAGGCTGGCACCCCTCTGACGAGATTTCAGTTTCAGAGGGTGCTAGCACTTACAATTGCTGCGGCGGGCATGGACCCGTGCGATTTTGGGACCCACTCATTTAGAATAGGGGCCGCTACAGAGGCTACGGCCCGGGGTCTGGGTGCGGAGGAAGTGAAACAGCTAGGCCGTTGGTCCTCGAACTGCTTCAAGAGGTATGTGCGATTGCACATGTTGTAAAAGACTGGTGAAATGCACTCACCTTGTTGTCTTTTGTTTGAATTACAGTTTCGCAAGCCTGTGACGCGGGGCGGAATTTGGAGTCAACCCATCACCAGGAGACCAGCAGTCAAGGATCACCGACTGGAGAGCAAGTGGTATGGGTCGTGGGCCACTCATACGTGAGGCGCGCCGGGGACGTATTCATGGCAGGTGACGCGATTCACGCATCTGGGGAATACGGGTTCAGAGTGACCTTCCATGGGAAAGGACGCCTCTGTGTTGACCAATTTCAACCATTTATGGAGGGTCTCTTAGGGCGGCAAAGGTCACCGCCATCTATAATCATAGTACACTTGGGGGGCAATGACTTAGTAAGGCTGGGAAGACGAGTGTTACTGGAACACATTTTGTCGGCAGTCAGCTGGTTGGCTAAGAGGCTCCCGGGGTGCACAATCGCCTGGTCCCACATGATCCCCAGGAAAGTTTGGCGGGGGGGTTTCTCTGTGTCAGCGTTGAACCACTCGGTAAAGAGGGTCAACAATAAAATTGGGAAATTGTTTTGCTCCGCGCAGTTGCATAGCATTCCCCATGGGTGTATTCGGGGTGATCACTTTTATTTAAATGATGGGGTTCACCTGTCCAGGGCGGGGAATGATTTACTCATAGGAGACTTAATAGCATGGCTAAGGGGTTTGAGGAGGCATGACCTTTAGGAGGTATGGGGGGGCCGGATAGTCGGTCAACTATCCGGCCTGTTGCGGTAAGGTCATGATCGGTGAGCAGTAATTTCAAGGTCCCTAGGGGGGGCGCCACCCAGAATGGATGGGAGCGCCCGGGGGGAGGCGGCCATTGGCCCCTCCCACAGGGAGGCGGCACCCACTACGGAAGGGTCGCCTAGGGGGAGACGGCCATAGGCCCCTCCCAGGGGGGAGACAGCTAGATGCCCCTCCGAATTTCCCGGGGGCCGGATATCCGCTCCGGTGGAAGAGAGTGTGGGGAAGGGGGGGAGTCCACGCTGTCCTTCTTACAGATACCTCACACGGGAACTCGGACGACATTTAAGATGGCGTTGAGTGAAAGGGGGCCCCCACGACAAGTGAAGTTATAGTTGGCAACGAGGGTAAAGTCCTCTGCGCATGCGCCACTCACACCGTGAGGGCGGGAGTTTGGTAGTAGGGATCTGACACCGGTTAAGACCTTGCTGTTGGCACTTAATGCTAGGATGTACAATTTTTAGAATGGATGCATTTTCAGGATGCTAGACTCGGCTGGGAAACCTTTGTATTAGAGATCTGTTAAGGTTAGCCAAAGAACACGTCTTCATCAAAAATGTAATGAAAGTAAAATTGTACATAATTCATGAAACGTTTTAATTTAATGTTTTAAATTTTGTTTAATATTTTAATAAATACGGCCGGGGGGGTAACTCCCCCCCGCCTTCCAAAAGCTCAAACCTGTGTCTGTCTCCTCCCCTTGGGGAATTGGTGTTGGGAGGGGGTGGCGGGCATCCCGGCCATATGGAAAGGGAAGACCACTCGGTCCCCCCGAACGTATGGATGGGTGCCCCGATCCCCCCGGGAAACCATTTTGGGCGGGGGGCGTGGTTCGGCTGGTATGCCCAAAGCGGCGTAACCAGAGCACGCCCTTCCCGCCCAGAAGGGGTTGTCCTAAACACCCGCCCGGAAGACCGCGCCCAGTGGGCGTACCTGAGGAGGGTCCCCGCCCTCCCGCAGATGGATAAATAGAGCGGGATTCCAAAGAAGCGTCCTCTTGTTCCAGTGCTCTGAAGGCTGCACCACTCGTGGCTCGTGAGCCCTCGACGGAACAAGCAGCAATTTTGACCCACCCACCAGCCCCTATTGCAGTGTTTGTTTGAATAAAGTAATTGTTGATGATATCCGATTGTATTAAAGAGATGCAGTCACGTTTTTTCAGCATTTATGTATGCCTTGGATTGAATAAATGTGTATAGGCCTTTTTCCTTTGTAGAAAAATAAAGGAGTGTATCACATTATGAAATTGTCTTGTGCTTTAGGACTTTTTTCCCGTTGTAGAAATGAAAAGTTGATGAATCATCAAGCTGTTTCAGATTAGGCGAATTTTTTCTTTCCTTAGTAGGTAAAACAACTGTCATATTTATTTTTTGGTCGGGCGGTAAGGTCATGATCGGTGAGCAGTAATTTCAAGGTCCCTAGGGGGGGCGCCACCCAGAATGGATGGGAGCGCCCGGGGGGAGGCGGCCATTGGCCCCTCCCACAGGGAGGCGGCACCCACTACGGATGGGTCGCCTAGGGGGAGACGGCCATAGGCCCCTCCCAGGGGGGAGACGGCTAGATGCCCCTCCTACGAATTTCCCGGGGGCCGGATATCCGCTCCGGCGGAAGAGAGTGTAAGGAAGAGGGGAAGTCCACGCTGTCCTTCTTACAGATACCTCACACGGGAACTCGGACGACCTTTAAGATGGCGTCGAGTGAAAGGGGGCCCCCACGACAAGGGAAGTTATAGTTGGCAACGAGGGTAAAGTCCTCTGCGCATGCGCCACTCACACCGTGAGGGCGGGAGTTTGGTAGTAGGGATCTGACACCGGTTAAGACCTTGCCGTTGGCCCTTAATGCTAGGATGTACAATTTTTAGAATGGATGCATTTTCAGGATGCTAGACTCGGCTAGGAAACCTTTGTATTAGAGATCTGTTAAGGTTAGCCAAAGAACATGTCTTCATCAAAAATGTAATGAAAGTAAAATTGTACATAATTCATGAAACGTTTTAATTTAATGTTTTAAATTTTGTTTCATATTTTAATAAATACGGCCGGGGGGGGTAACTCCCCCCCGCCTTCCAAAAGCTCAAACCTGTGTCTGTCTCCTTCCCTTGGGGAATTGGTGTTGGGAGGGGGTGGCACGCATCCCGGCCATATGCTTTTTCGGCAATTTTCTTGCTTCTTTCCGTTCTTCTCTCGCCTGTTTCCACATTAAAATGGGAAGTGCAAGATGTCAAGTTTAAAGGTCTGCCTACTCTTGTGACTGAGGAATATATCTACTTGTACATGTATTCTCACATGGTATAGATCTGAAGATGGTAGCTTAAAAAACAGGTAACTTCTCTTATAGGTGGTCAAATCTTCTTAGTTCTGCTCTGTCATTCGGTTGCATAGGCAGACGTGTCTTATGTAAATAGGTGTTATAGAGCCCCTCAAATGTACTATTGAATATGTATGTGCCTTGCATTAGGAGCAGAAAGAAATACATACACCGTCTTGTACAAATTTAGGTGTATGTCACCTTCTTGTACAAATTTACAGAGCATGCTGTTTGAAACACGGATATTCAAGTATTTATATGTTTATTTTTATGTAACATGTCACTGGGTAAAAGCAGAGACACACGCATGCATGCCTTCTCAAACTTGGTCAGATTTACAACATTGATATGGTTAGGATTGCTCTTTTACATTTGGTAGGCCTAACATTTTGAACAGTCGATGGATAGTGAACCTTCAAGAGAAAAGTAAGGTTTAAGAAATCTTGAGAGAAGGATTGGGGAATAGGCTTTTTGGTATGAGTCTCTGGAAAGGTACAATGGAAGTAGGCCTCTTTCTGCACCTCTGCTGCTTCTTTCTGCACTTCTATTGCTTCTTTTTCAACCTTTCTTACCCTTTCTGCATCTCTCTTCCCTCTGTATGCACTTCTCTTCCTTCTTTCTGCGACTTTCTTCATATTTCTGTGTATGTTCTACCTATGTAGGCATAGTTAGAAATTAGCATTTAAGCAACCATAGAAATCCACAGAAAAAAACACAGGTTTCAGGGACGTTATAGTTAGGGATAAGCATGTAAAAAAAGTAAATATTCACTGAAAAAAACACAGGTTTCTGGGACGTTATAGTCAGGGATTAGTATTTAAAAAACTTTAGAAATTCACTGAAAAAAACACAGGTTTCAGGGACGTTATAGTAGGGATTGTCATTTAAAAAACCATAGAAATTAATTGAAAAAAACCCACAGGTCTCAGGGTTGTTATAGTTATGCTGTTTGAAAAACGTGTGATAGGCCGAAAAAGAAGAAATGAGAATAATTGCAGTGAGGTAGTAGCAAACAGACAAAAAGTAGATGAAACTGTAATTGTACGCAGAAAGAAAAAGGATGCTGTTCAAGATGTTGTTGGATTTCAATTTGAAAACAGGTCTGGTGTCAACTGCTATGCTAATGTAGTGGTTAATGTTGTTTTTTTTCTTAAAACTTTACAAGAACAGATTGTTGAAAATCGGGATCAAAGATTCTGCGGTTTATTGAATTCTGTGTTTCAGAAATGTAGCAGTGATAGAGCAAAAATAGAAAGTGTTTCCGAAATTCGAAATCTTTTAGACATATGTTCAGGTCAAAAAAAAAATTCACAAAATATTCACCAGGATTGTCAGGAATTTTTAATGTATATGTTTGGTGTATTGGAAGATGAAGGTGTAGATGTAGAAAATCTTTTTAGGCTTTCTTATCAATGGCAGCATGACTGCGACAATTGTAGTTTATCAAGTAGTACTAGAATAGATACTGAAAGATTTATATATTTGTCTTTACCAGACTGCAAATCAGTGTCTTTTCATAATCTACTTAAAGCAGCTGATCATAATGTGGTTTGTTCCCAATGTAAGTGTCCAATGCTGTCCACATTACTTATACAAACTTATGGACAGTATGTCATTTTAATGTTTGAACGATGTAGATCTGATGGAACTAAATTGACAACTTCTATTAAAAATTTCGTGGCTTCTCAGTTATCAATTTCAGGAAGAACCTTTGTAACTGTAGCTATTATTTATCATGACTGTCCTTCAACAACATCAGGGCATTATACAGCGTATTTAAAATGTCGAAAAGGTTGGTCTTTCTGTAATGATACTCATTTGACTTTCAAACAACGTTTTCCTTTTGACTTAAAAATTCTTACTTAGTGTTTTTAAAACCGAAATTTAACTAAAGGCAATTTGCCTATAAAGACAGGAGCAGTTAATAAAAGTTAGTCTGCTATTTAAAATTATATTGTGAGTAAAAGTGATGAACATAATATAAAAAATCCAGTTCTCATATAGGTTCTGTGAGTGGATCGTATACTAAGTGATATCAGTATTATAAGAAATGTTGAACATGAGTGATCCAGAGATGGCAATATGAATAGTTATACATTGTGAAAATGTGGTATGACCTTTTCTTTCAAAACATCGGGTAAACGGTAATTTCTGAGTTTGAAAATAGACTGATAAATATGACACTATTTGGCCGTAAGGACTAGTGTAGGAATTAGCAAAGAGTCATAAATTAACACAACGAGAAAAAGATAAAATTGACACATATTTCAGATGTTCTTAGAGTTTTTTTTATAGACAGTCGATGAAATGGAAGTTTTAGAGAACAGCAGAGTATTTTCCAATGAAAAGGACCTTCACGATCTACTATTTGGCCTCAAGGAAAAGTAAATGAATCAAAGATTAGTGTAAATATGTGATTTGTAAGTTTATATGTTTTTTTTTAAACACAATCTTTTAGATTGTGTTTTTTCCCCGCTGTCATATGATGAATAGTTTGAACTCACTGTTTTTAGTGAAATTCAATATATTCTGAGAACAGCAATATAAACTATGTAACATGGTGTAGAAGTTATTCTATATTTTGTTTTGTGTAATTTATATTGTATTCCCATTGTCTCACACTCAATTTCCTTTTTCCACCCTTTTCAGCTCTGTTTACTCACTCACACTGCCTTTCTCTCACTTTGTTTCATCCCTGTTCTTTTACTCCACTTCTTTCACAACCCCTCATTCCCATTTCAACTGTCTGCATCCCCTCTGTCCCTTGCACCACTTTTCAGCTTTTAGTCTCTCTGCTTTATTTGCCTTTTCCGTCTTTTCCTCCTTTGCTCTTTTACTAATTCCTCTTTACTCATTCATCTCTTTTTTCGTACTCTGTCACATTCTTTTAGTATCTTACTTACCTTCACTTCATTTCTCTCATCTTTTCTTCCTCTTTGTCACTGAATTTATCTGCCTTACTCTTAGTAATTTGCTTTTCTTCTTTTTCTTTTTCACTCTTTTTGTCCTTCTATATTACTTTATTTCCCTTTCTTTATCCTTCACTCTTGCTTTATTTCTTTATACACTTTTATGATTTTTAACCTCTTGACCGGTCTCTTTTATTTTAAAATATATAATATACTAATTATAACTTATTTTTTGTTCTCTCTTTCAGAGATACAAAGTGTAGAAAAAATATATAATTAAGTTTATATTAATTATATGGTAAGTGTGACTAAAAAAATGTAGTTTGTCATGATCCTTTGCTTTAACCTCACTACTTTTCTCTCACCCTACGTTACCCCTGTTTCCTTACTCTGCTTCCCTCACTTATTCTTATCCTCCATGTTTATTTTCCTTTTCCTTACTTTCCTACCACATTCAACTTCTTTCAGTCTTCCTGCTCACCCACACTCCCTCACTTTCCTTTCTTTTCTGGTTCACTTTTCTCGGTTACTTCCTCTAACACCTTTTTTCTGTTTTACTATCTATTACACAGTCTCTCTGTGTTCCTCTCTCTAGCTCTCTTTCTCTTTACACCACTCTTTCTGTACCCTTTCTTTATGCTCACTCCTTCATTGTTTTTTTTTCTTTTTTTTTTGGGGTGCGCTAACGGGACGCGCCCCGGTACGCGCACCGGGGCGCGCCGGAATACTGCGCTTACCGGTACGCTTACCGGTACGTGCGCCGGGAGCGCTCCAAGACAAAAAAATAAAAAATAAAAAAAATATGAACAATATACATTAAAAAAATAGTATTACATAAATATACAATATAGGATTCATTTAAAAAAATATTACATTGCATAGCTATAGAAATTTGCTATTAAAAAACCTTTGAAATTCACTGAAAAAACCGTAGGTTTCACAACAGTTATAGTTAGGAATTAGCATTTAAAAAACCTATGAAATTCACTGAAACAACCATAGGTTTCAGACCAGTTATAGTTAGGAATTAGCATTTAAAAAACCTATTAAATTACCTGAAAAAACCAGAGGTTTCACACCAGTTATAGTTAGCTGGAAATTTTACTGACATAAAACCATTGAAATTCCCACGTTATAGTTAGTTGGACTCACTATAACTTGCGCGCCTGCAATGCAATGCTGATGACGTCACATATTACATCACTCATGACATGGTCAGTGACATCACTCATGACATCACCGATGACACCATCCTTGTGACAGAGTGACAGACCTCCTTTCAGTGTAATGTAAGCCTTGTTTTTTTGCTCCTGTTGAGCAGTTTCCATTCCCTATTTTTGTTCCTGTTTTGAAAAAAGAAGAAAACAAAAAGTTAGTTCCAGAACTACCTCCAATTCTCATCAAAGAGCTATATTCTTAAAAAAATGAAAAAGAGTAAGGGAAATGGAAATGGAGTGCATTGATAATGGAAAGGAAAATGAGTAAGAAAGAACAGAAAGGTATGAGAGGAGAAAGGAAGTGAAGTAGGGGGACTGAAAGAAGGTGAGTGTTGGGAAGGAAAGTAAGGAGAAGAAGAGTGAATATGGGGAATGTTGATATTCAAAGAAAATGTTGAAAAGGAAGGGGGGTGTGGAAGGGTAAGAAAAGATGCATTGCTGGAGTTGAAGACTGAAGGCCTCATTTATGAAGCCATGCGTCACTTTAACGCCACCAGAGCGTCACTTTTTGTGACGCATCAGTGCAGTAAAAAATGCACCTTATTTAGTCATATTTACAAAGTGGTGCATCTAGGTAGATGCGTCACTTTGTAAGCCCCTGCGCCACATTATTCCTACGTCAGGTGTAATGTATGCAAAAGGGACGTATTGACGCAAGAAAGGGTCGTAGAGATGACGCAGTGAAATATATGAGATATCACTGCGCCACTTTTATGACGCTGTTGCGTCCAAATCTTACGCCTGTTTCACAGCAGGCGTGCAGGCCCTTTCACATGGGGCTTGGCCCCATGTGAAAGGATACATTGCTGGAGTTGCTTCATTTTTGAGACACACTCCAGCAATGCATCACTTTTGCACTAACAGATACGTCTAAAATACTGACGTATCTGTAAGAACTTCCAACATAATACGTCATAAATTTAATATGACGCATGAGAAGAAGACTGAAGGACTCATTTATGAGGCCATGCGTCACTTTAACACCACCAGAGCGTCACTTTTTGTGACGCACCAGTGCTGTAAAAACTGCACCTTATTCAGTCATATTTACAAAGTGACGCATCTAGATAGTTGCGTCACTTTGTAAGCCCCTGCGCCACATTATTCCTACGTCAGGTGTAATGTATGCAAAAGGGACGTATTGACGCAAGAAAGGGTCGTAGAAGTGACGCAGTGAAATCTATGACATATCACCGTGTCACTTTTATGACGCTGTTGCTTCCAAATATTGCGCCTGTTTCACAGCAGGCGTGCAGGCCATTTCACATGGGGCTTGGCCCCATGTGAAAGGATGCATTGCTGGAGTAGCTTCATTTTTGTGACACACTCCAGCAATGCATCACTTTTGCGCTTACAGATACGTCTGAAATACTGACGTATCTAAAAGAACTTCCAACATAATACGTCATAAATTTAATATGACGCATGAGTAGAAGACTGAAGTACTCATTTATGAGGCCATGCGTCACTTTAACGCCACCGGAGCGTCACTTTTTGTGACGCACCAGTGCTGTAAAAAATGCACCTTATTCAGTCATATTTACAAAGTGACGCATCTAGGTAGTTGCGTCACTTTGTAAGCCCCTGCACCACATTATTCCTACGTCAGGTGTAATGTATGCAAAAGGGACGTATTGACGCAAGAAAGGGTCGTAGAGGTGACACAGTGAATAAACTGGGGGCCTCATTTATGAAAAATGACGCATCGCTGCTTGAAAACAGCGATGCGTCACTTTTCAGTGCGCACTCCTTACGACATTCCTGATATGTCATATTTAATGTATGACAAATCATGTCGCAATGAGTTACAGATACGTCAGTATTTCTGACGTATCTGTAAGCGCAAAAGTGACGCATTGCTGGAGTGTGTCACAAAAGTGACGCAACTCCAGTAATTCGTCCTTTCACATGGGGAAAGCCCCATGTGAAAGGGCTTGCGTCAGTCTTACGCCTGCTGTGAGGCAGGCGCAAGACTTTGACGCAACAGCGTCCTAAAAGTGACGCAGTGAAATCTCATAGATTTCACTGCATCACTATTACGAGGCTTTTTGCGGGGGAACGCCTCCTCTGCATACATTATACCTGACGCAGGTATAATGTGGGGCAGGGTTTTAAAAAGTGACCCATCTACCTAGATGCGTCACTTTTTAAATATAGCGCAACAAGGCGCATTTTTTACACCGCTGGTGCGTCACAAAAAGTGACGCACCGGTGGCGCAAAACTGTCGCAAGGCCTTCATAAATAAGGCCCTAGATTTTCCCCATGCTTCGCTCCCCGGTCCGCTTCTCAGTGTGCGTACCAGGCGCTCCCCCCGCGCAAATCGAATTTTTTTTTTTTTTTAAATGCCCCTCGGGACCCTATTTTAGCCCCCACATCAAACCTAGGGGGTCAGGGGGGGGTCTACCCTGCCCCCTTATAGTCATTTCCCCCTTTTTTTATGCCACCTCTTGTGTCTCGATCCGGTCCAAAAATCGGATCCCTAGGGCTGTTCAGGTTGTCCCACAAGGATATTAACACATTTAAACGTTATCCGCTAATAGAATTTGCATTTTCAAAACCTTGCAAATTCACTGAAAAAAACATAGGTTTCAGGCCTTATTCAGGTAGGAATTGGCATTTAAAAAACCTTTGAAATTCACTGAAAAAACCATAGGTTTTAGGCCTTATATAGTTAGGAATTAACATATAAAAAACCATTGAAATTCACTGAAAAAAACATAGGTTTTAGGCCTTATATAGTTAGGAATTAGCATTTAAAAAACCTTGAAAATTCACTGAAAAAACCATAGGTTTCAGGCCCTATACAGTTAGGAATTAACATTTAAAAAACCACTGAAATTGCTCCTATATAGTTAGTTGAACTAACTATATATTTCGTGCATTCGCAATCCACTGCTGATGATGTCACATATTACATCATTCATGAAATGGTCAGTGACATTACTGATGACATCACTGATGACATCTCAAAAGACATCACTGATGACATCACTGATGACATCATCCAGTGTCTGCGTGTTTTTGTAAAGTTTAAATATGTTTTACATATTGAAGAATGAGTGGATGTATAAGAGTATGGATGAAGGATTTGATTGTATAAGTGAGTAAGTATGTGTTAGTATATCTGTGAAAATGTAAGCTGTTCTGTGTTTAACTGTATAGATGAAGAAATCAAAGTGTGATTGATTCTTTACAGGACCGACTAGGTGTGTGATTAATTCCATGGATGAGTGGCAGTGTGTGAGTGTCTGCATAGGTGTATGAGTGCATATGATAGTGTTGTAATAATGAGTGACTGTATGTACGAGTGATTGTATGGCTGAATGAGTGAATGTTTGTGTAGACGTAGGAATCAGTGAGTGCGTATGTAGTAACTGGTATTCGTGTGTCAATGGTTTCAAAAATGATACTCTGTATTTAACACTAGGTGTAACAGAGGTTATATTAGAGTGTAAGGAGGAGCATTGTATTATCACATGAAGTATATCATCAGTGGTGGGATCATTGATGTCAAATTAGATGTCATCAGTGATGTCATTTGAGATGTAATCAGTGATGTCATCAGTGATGTCACTGACCATGTCATGAATGATGTAATATTTGACATCATCAGTAGTGGATTGCGAATGCGCGAAATATATAGTTAGTTCAACTAACTATATAGGAGCAATTTCAGTGGTTTTTGATATGTTAATTCCTAACTATATAGGGCCTGAAAGCTATGGTTTTTTAAGGGAATTTTCAAGGTTTTTTAAATGCTAATTCCTAACTATATGAGGCCTAAAACCTATGTTTTTTTTCAGTGAATATATATATATATATTACCTACTGGCGGTCGCCAGTAGGTATATATAGTTAGGATTTTTTCTCTATGGAACTTTTGAAAATTCTATGTCTAATAACTTTGGCGTTTGTGGACGGAATCGGCTGAAATTTTCAGAAAAATGGCACATTTTGTTTCTGAGCAGCCCCTGAAAATTTGGGGGGGTTTCGTCAAGGGGGGGCAGAGAAAAAAGGGGGGTCCCAAAACACGTTTTTCCCATTCATTTTTCCATAGGGCGTTTGGCCTCACTTTCAGCTCGAACGGCTGAATGGATTTCCACAAAACTTGGCAAAATTGTAGGGACTGTTAGCCCGATGTGCCTTTGCTGGGTCTCAATATATGTGCTCCAGTGGATTTTGAGAAATTAACGTTTTAAAAAACAGATATATCTGTGACAGCGTCCCGGGTAGCGCTCCGGTTCGCATACTTTTCGCGTAACGGAGCTTTGCGAAGCGAAGCTGATTGGCTCTCTGGTGTCTGTCAACATTCTAAACAGTCCGGTGCGGCCGCCATCTTGTCTCTCGGTAGGATCGAGAGACAAGAGGAGGAGAAAAACGAAGGAGGAATTTAATGAAAGGGGGCAAACTGGTAGCGAAACGGGAATTCGCCATTTTGTGTTTCGATTTAATTAAATTACAAGATGGAGGAAAAATAATGTGAGAAATGGGTATAAGGGGGTACGGGAGACGTATCCTGACCCCCTATGTTTTCTGAGGGTGGTTGAGGAGGCTCATTTATGTTGATACTTGTCTGCCAGCGGCTGCGCGTGAGCGTTTTTTTTTTTGCTGCGTGACGTCTGTTAACGTTCGATTTGAAGGAAATCAGGAAGTGTTGACCGCCATTTTGACACTGCGAGTAAATATATTGTTAAAAATAATTATTATAAATTAATCCGTATTGATAAACATTGTCTGCGCCATCTAGCTTTTTTAACAATGCCACACTTTTGTCGTGTACGTCGGCCATTTTAGATGCCTTGACCAGACCCACTCTCTGCACGCCGCCGATCCTCAGCATGGCTCCCCACCTTCGCAAGCATCTCCCCCATGCATTGGTCACATACGCTCTCTCTCTCATGCATGGGCCATAAACCTCCTCCAATATGTGCTGCTCTTCCCTGAGAATCACACCCCGTGCTGAGGAAAATTCAGCCCAGATTACAACCGATGCTCAGGCTGCTGGCACAAGACGCCACTTAGTTCCCATCTTTTTACGGTTACCAAATAAAGAGACGGGTACTTGGGTAAACCTCACCTCGGAATATTCCTTAAACTTTCCCTATTTAGTTAAACGTAGGAATTTATTCATTGTTGCATGTCATTCTTGGTTGTATTATTCGGGGTGCCAAGTGAAGTCATATTTTGTCATCCTGTAATAACCCGTCAAGTTTCTGCTTCAGGCTGCCCTCCCAAGCGCTGGGTTCAGAGAGAGACATAGTCATTGTTTGCTCGTCGTGTATAGGCACCATATTCAAACCCTTTTTCTCATCCCATCGGCCGTTAAGTCACCATTTTTCTGTACTATAATCGACGTTCCAAAGTGACCTGCAGAAAAGAGGGAAAAAGAAGGGGCGGGGGCAGCGTTTAAAACACATCAGCGCGCATAAACCCGAAAAGGCTTTTACTTACTACATACTCGGCCTATCTCTACGGGATGCAGTCCCTACCATCTCGGCGTTTAAGCCCAGGGGGGACCGGTAATGTGGGAGAGATAATTATCGGAGGCCTGTGGATAGCATAGGTCGCCCAAGTGTGGCATTACGGATCGTGTGCAGGGGAGGGTCAAAACAAAGGGCAGTCGGTGTAAAGTGGGGGAGAGCTCGTGCTCTCCTTTGAGGAAGAGAGATAACCTACAGTGGTACGGGGTTGTTTTCGTTCGCACTAGGGGGGGCCAGGTGACATTCCTTCGGGGTGGCTTAGGGGCATTTAAAACAACTTCCCTGATACAGGTAGCATATAAAGTAGAGGCTAAATACCAGGATCTTTATCGATTGCTTTATGCTGTACAAAAATGAACACATACAACAAACCTGGACCATTCATATTTGCAATGTTTCTGCGTACTATACTTTTTAACCCTTAACTAATCGAGCTGCTTCATTTCACCTGCTTTTTTTTTTTTTTTTTTTTTTAAATCGGAAACAGTGGCCATTTATTCGAAACTTACTAATCTACGCGTTACAACTAGGTTTGCTTTTTCAAAAACCTTTAATAAAAATGTTGTTGCACAAATACGGGCCTACAACCCCGTGGCCCGGCCACGGAGCAGGCTGGAACTGTAAATGGGGGGGGGGGTATTTATTTGTGGAAAACATAACAGAGTCAGTGGTGGTTGATTTCATAGTAAAAAGTGCGACAAGTGCAACAAAATCATATCGATAATTCATTGTGAGCAAGTACCAAAAGTGTCGACAATTCGAACCTTCAATAAATACAGTAATCAATGATGCATTAGAACTTAATATCAATTCATTGTCCGAACGTGTAATCAGTACCCGTCCCATGTCAATTCATTGTTCGAACGTATAATCAATACCCATCCCGGATCAATTCATTGTCCGAACATATAATCAGTCTTATCCCATATCAATTCATGTGTTAAAAACTGCATACATATCTCATGATATCAAGGCTGAGCAATCGGGGCACAACAAGGAGTTGAGAGTTTCATTTGTACCGGCGCCATTTTGGGTGAGGTCAGGAAGGTCCAAGTATAGTCAAAATGTCTCCACCAACTTGTGGTTGGACCGGGACCTCTTTCGGCAGTCCAAAAGTTTTCGTTGAAGGGTAGCAGAGGGGACTGGCGACATGAACCATCAGTCAAAGTGGGGTGGGAGGCAACAATCTCTCCTACCGGGTCATACTGGTGTCCCACCAGAACTGATCAAGTTGGTAGTCTTGCAGGATTTTGGTCATTTCAAGACTGAGGCCGGCGCCGGCATGAGTGTGCCGACATCCCGCGGCTACGTCGTGGTCGTTCCGTGGATGATCATGGCAGTCATTCCCCATCGGGGGTGTCTGCGGGGGTCGGGGGCCCCCGTGGCTCTTGTAGAATCTTCAAAGTTGAGGAGAACGTTTCTGGACGCAGGACTCATTTTCTAGCTGAACTCAAAAGCGTCGTTGTACCACAAAAGTAAACGAGACCCCCGCTGGGTGAGCAGAGCATCATTGCCTCGCAATAGTGGACGAGACCTTTTGTTGGATGAGTGGAGCGTTAGGGGTGCAGCTGAGGGGCCCCCACCTGGGGGGGTGGGAGAGGCTCGTTTGCGCCGCCTCTCCCTCCCAGCGCACCCCACGCCGACACCTGGCGTTGATATCCGTGATGTCCGGACCAGGCGATAAGAGGGGGGGGGGTCGGAGGCAGAGGCAAGACATCCCCCCGTGGCCTGCAGGGCGCCAGAAGAGAATGGGAGGACCAGTACATTCCGGGCCGACCATCCCACGACTTCTCCGGCTGATGGCGGCTAGTCGGGCCCCGCCCTGCACGTGTCGAGGTCTCGTCTTCCGGATGGGCGTAACCGTGGACCTGTTGCACTTCCGGAGTTTCCGGAATGAGGGTAGGTATCTGCTGATTTGTATCTATTTCATGTTACCGTTATTGGGCGTGGCGGGCGGTGGGACAGACATGCTTGGAGCAGTGGGGGGGTGGCGGAGGTTAGCTACCTCGTGGCTGCCGTAATGTCAAGCTTGGCTTCTCTCACCACTTTCATGTTTCTTATTTCTAGCGAAGTCAAAAACTCATCAGTGGCCTACTGATTTTGTTCGATTTCTTTCCCTTCCTTTTCAAGTGTGTTTCATGCTAAAGTTTCTGTTTAACAGGATACAGTGATTACTTCGTATTTTACATATTTCTTCTTTATTAGGGGTACCCTCCGGTTGAGCCAGATGATGTACCTCTAATAAATGGTCCGGGTGGAACTAGTTTATAAATCAGTGGGGAGTAGATGGGCATGACAGATTACAACGGCGGACAAAGGTCCGCATTACCCACCCTTCACTACTTGCAAAGACTAGACAGAATGTTTCTATTCCACGTTATTTGCAAACAGAGAATACCTTGAAAGAACTATTCCTTGAACAATAAATGTCCAGCCAATCAATCAATCAATCAGTGGGGTGAAAAACAGGCATGATGGATTACAACGGGGACAAAAGTCTGCATTACCTATCCTTCACTATCTGCAAAGGGAGACAGAATATTCCTATTCTTCTAGGTTTGTAGACAGGGAATATCTCAAAGAGCAATAATCGATAAAAAATTAGTAGGATTATAACACTTTAATAACTTATAAATATATACATCGCAACAAAAACAGTAAACACCTTAAACCATTTTTTATTAAAACAGAAGCAACAATGACAACTAACAGTAGTGATATCCTGGGCGGGTGATGGAACTGGGATTGTTAATGGAAAAACATCTACAGAGAAAGCTATTGGTGAATTATACTTCTCCGGAAATTTAAAACTCACAAATGTTTCATTTGTGTAATCGTTTCATAAACATGTACATTACAAAACTAAATACGCTCCACTGTTTTAGAAAATCTTTACAGCTTGCTAGATCACCCTTTAAAGTTACAACTACGAAAACCTACTTACTTAAGCTGTTGAATTCGGCTTCAAATGTAATGCATAAGTTCAAGCTAGCATATCATATGTCTAATAGGTTTAACATAATTGATATGCAAATTTAAATACTACCCTTTCTTAATGGTGACACCTTATCTCTCCTATATCCCACAATTTCCATGAGCAAAGCAAAAGAAATTCTGAGGCCCTGAAGAAATAAGGCTTACTGTGGGGTTGAACTCAATCTGGTGTTTGGGAGATTCCATGTTTTAGGGTGATATTCTGTGACAGGGTGCAGGCACCAGAAGAATTTTAGCCTAGTTCATCACATTGGAGAATGAGGGTCTGGGAAAATATCTAATCTGGTGAAGAACCATCCCTTCTTTAAACCCCATGGTGACCAACTATAGTTTATTCTCTATTTCGTTCCCTTGCCATAACAAAATAAAAGTCTTGGGTTATTTATGGAAGGGAATACTTTTTGTTTCTTCAAATTTTTAAAAGAAAAGAGGAGGGGGGGGCAGCGTTCAAAGCACATCAGCGTGCATAAATACGAAAATGTTTTTACCTACCACGTACTTGACATTTTACAGCTTTTCATATTTGCTATTAAAAAACCATTGAAATTCACTGAAAAAACCATAGGTTATAGCCTATATATAGTTAGGAATTAGCATTTACAAAACCTTAATTTACTCGCACAAAACCATAGAAATTTGTGTATATAGTTAGTTGCAATAACTATATATCGCGCACCCGCAATCCACTGCTGATGATGTCACATATTGCATCATTCTTGACATGGTCAGTGACATCACTGATGACATCACTGATGACATCTCAAATGACATCACTGATGACATCACTGATGACAACATCCAGTGACTGTATGTTTCTGTAAAGTTAAAATATGTCTTACATATTGAAGAATGAGTGGATGTATAAGTGTCTGGATGAAGGATTTAGTAGGTGCATGACTGACTGTATGAGAGAGTGATTAAATGTGTCTCACTGAATGCATGGGTTAGTGACTAAACTGTCTTAATTTGTGCATCATTATGTCTGTTGTTCTGTAAACTGCTGCATGTGTTGATCAGTAGCTATATGAGTAACTATATGGGTTATTGATTGGTTGCCCAAATATTTGTATGGGAGACTGAGTGTGTGTGTGGGTGGCTGGGAGGTGTATGACTCTGTGCATAGATGTGTGAGCAGTTGATTCACTAGATGTATGGGTTCAAAAGTGCATGTGAAAACAGCTGTATGGGCGGTTGACTGTGTGCATGAGTGTATTGGTGAGTGAATGGATATCTCAGTGCTACATGTGAAAGTAAGTACATATGTAAAACACAGTACATGTGAGAGTTGACATATATAAATAACTGTGCATAAGAGCCAGTGAATGTGTGAGTGGCTGTATGGATCATTGTAAACTTGTATCAGGGATTGTATAAGAGAGTAAATATGTGTTAGTATATGTTTGAATAAGTAAGGTGTGTATAACTGTATAGTTGAGGAAATGGAGGTGTGATTGATTCTTTGCATGACTGACTAGGTGTGTGAGCAACTCCATGGATGAGTAACAGTCTGTAAGTGTCTGTTTATACTGATTGTATCTAACGTTATATAAGAGTCTGAAGATGTTCATTGTATTATCACATAAATGATATCATCAGTGATGTGATCAGTAATGTCAAATGAGATGTCATCAGTGATATCATTTGAGATGTCATCAGTGATGTCATCAGTGATGTCATTTGAGATGTCATCAGTGATGTCATCAGTGATGTCACTGACCATGTCATGAATGATGTAATATGTGACATCATCAGCAGTGGATTGCGGGTGCGCGATATATAGTTATTGCAACTAACTATATATGCGAATTTCTATGGTTTTGTGCGAGTAAATTAAGGTTTTGTAAATGCTTATCCCTAACTATATATAGTCTATAACCTATGGTTTTTTCAGTGAATATATATATATATATACATATATATATATTCACTGAAAAAACCATAGGTTATAGACCATATATAGTTAGGAATTAGCATTTACAAAACATTATTTTACTCACACAAAACCATTGAAATTCGCATATATAGTTAGTTGCACTAACTATATATCGCGCACCCGCAATCCACTGCTGATCATGTCACATATTACATAATTCATGACATGGTCAGTGACATCACTGATGACATCACTGATGAGATCTCAAATGACATCACTGATGACATCACTGATGACATCTCAAATGACATCACTGATGACATCACTGATGACATCTCAAATGACATCACTGATGACATCACTGATGACATCACTGATGACATCTCAAATGACATCACTGAAGACATCACTGATGACATCTCATTTGACATTACTGATCACATCACTGGTGATGACATCATTCATGTGATAATACGATGAACCTCTTCAGACTCTAATATAACCTTAGATACACTCAGTGTAAACAGACACTCACAGACTGTCACTCATCCATGGAGTTACTCACACACCTAGTCAGTCATGCAAAGAATCAATCACATCTCCATTTCCTCAACTATACAGTTATACACACCTCACGTATTCAAACATATACTAACACATATTTACTCTCTTATACAATCCCTGATACAAGTTCACAATGATCCATACAGCCACTCACACATTCACTGGCTCTTATGCACAGTTATTTATATATGTCAACTCTAACATGTACTGTGTTTTACATATGTACTTACTTTGACATGTAGCACTGAGATATCCATTCACTCATCAATACACTCATGCACACAGTCAACTGCCCATACAGCTGTTTTCACATGCACTTTTGAACCCATACATCTAGTGAATCAACTGCTCACACATCTATGCACAGAGTCATACACCTCCCAGCCACCCACACACACACTCAGTCTCCCATACAAATACTTGGGCAACCAATCAATAACCCATATAGTTACTCATATAGCTACTGATCAACACATGCAGCAGTTTACAGAACAACAGACATAATGATGCACACATTAAGACAGTTTAGTCACTAACCCATGCACTCAGTGAGACACATTTAATCACTCACTCATACAGTCAGTCATGCACCTACTAAATCCTTCATCCAGACACTTATACATCCACTCATTCTTCAATATGTAAGACATATTTTACCTTTACAGAAACATACAGTCACTGGATGTTGTCATCAGTGATGTCATTTGAGATGTCATCAGTGATGTCATCAGTGATGTCACTGACCATGTCCTGACCATGTCATGAATGATGTAATATGTGACATGATCATATATATATATATATATATATATATATATATATATATATATATATATATATATATATATATATATATATATATATATATATATATATATATATATATATATATATATATATATATATATATGTATATCTATATATATATATATATATATATATATATATATATATATATATATATATATATATATATATATATATATATATATATATATATATATATATATATATATATATATGTATTTATATATATATATATATATATATACTCACTGAAAAAAACATAGGTTATAGACCATATATAGTTAGGAATTAGCATTTAAAAAACCTTGAAAATTCACTGAAAACCTTATTTTACTCACACAAAACCATTGAAATTCGCATATATGGTTAGTTGCACTAACTATATATCGCGCACCCGCAATCCATTGCTGTTGATGTCACATATTACATCATTCATGACATGGTCAGTGACATCACTGATGACATTACTGATGACATCATCCAGTGACTGTATGTTTCTGTAAAGTTAAAATATGTCTTACATATTGAAGAATGAGTGGATGTATAAGTGTCTGGATGAAGGATTTAGTAGGTGCATGACTGACTGTATGAGAGAGTGATTAAATGTGTCTCACTGAGAGTATGGGTTAGTGACTAAACTGTCTTAATTTGTGCATCATTATATCTGTTGTTCTGTAAACTGCTGCATGTGTTGATCAGTAGCTATATGATTAACTATATGGGTTATTGATTGGTTGCCCAAGTATTTGTATGGGAGAGTGAGTGTGTGTGTGGGTGGCTGGGAGGTGTGTGACTCTGTGCATAGATGTGTGAACAGTTGATTCACTAGATGTATGGGTTCAAAACTGCATGTGGAAACAGCTGTATGGGTAGTTGACTGTGTGCATGAGTGTATTGGTGAGTGAATGGATATCTCAGTGCTACATGACAAAGTAAGTACATATGTAAAACACAGCACATGTGTGAGTTGACATATATAAATTACTGTGTATAAGAGCCAGTGAACGTGTGAGTGGCTGCATGTATCATTGAAAACTTGTATCAGTGATTGTATAAGAGAGTACATATGTGTTAGAATATGTTTGAATAAGTAAAATGTATATAACTGTATAGATGAGGAAATGGAGGTGTGATTGATTCTTTGCATGACTGACTAGGTGTATGAGTAACTCCATGAATGAGTGACAATCTGTGAGTGTCTGTTTACACTGAGTGTATCTAAGGTTATATTAGAGTCTGAAGAGGTTCATCGTATTATCACATGAATGATGTCATCAGTGATGTTGTCAGTGATGACATTTGAGTTGTCATCAGTGATGTCACTGACCATGTCATGAATGATGTAATATGTGACATCATCAGCAGTGGATTGCGGGTGCGCGATATATAGTTAGTGCAACTAACTATATATGCAAATTTCAATGGTTTTGTGTGGGTAAAATAAGGTTTTGTAAATGCTAATCCCTAACTATATATGGTCTATAACCTATGTTTTTTTCAGTGAATTTTCAAGGTTTTTTAAATGCTAATTCCTAACTATATATGGTCTATAACCTACGGTTTTTTCAGTGAATATATATATATGTATAAGTTTTAGTGTTTTTTTTCAGGGGAGGGGGCCATGCAGCCCCCCTCCCCAGGCTGATTTCAACCCAGAGGACCCCATCCCTTGGGGCATGACCACTTTCTTGGGGACCGTCAGGGGGAGCATCAAGGCCGCGCCATGCCTGCTGGCCTCAGCC